>NC_057431.1:14572412-14872412 GCF_019457755.1 Venturia canescens | reverse complement strand
TTTCATTTTTTATTATTCTCTGTTGAGAACAAAAATCAATTAGAGTCTCAAAATTTCTTTTTGTTCTGGGGGGCGTTGAAGCGAAACACACTCTTAAACACTTATTTCGAGGACATGGCACGCACGAGTGTTTACACCGGCGGCCATGTTGAAAAACTGTCACTTCGCGAAGCGGCGCTCGGGAAGCGAGGCGCTCAGCGCTGCCAACTCAATTTCGATTCCACAAAATTCCCTAGATTCGTGAAATTCTTTATTTTATTCAATTTCAATTAAATAAACTCTTTCTTATTGAAAATAATGATGCGGATTGTTAAAGAAACGTATTGTGGACAATTTGGTGAAAATTTCAGATTAAAATTATTTAAAAACTTAAGAAAACTTTTCTTTTATAGATCGAGCGTGCACAGTGCGCATGCGCGATGACCTACTTTCAGCAGGCACGTGCAAGAACGTGGCCTTCAGCAAATTAATGAATAAAATCAAATAAAAATAATCTTGTGAACAGAATCAATAGAAAACAAAATCAAATAATGGAAGAAGACTTAAAAGGGATAAAAATCGATCCAAAATTCATTTTATTAAATTTTATTGAATTCTCGCACATGCGCAGTGTGACTGCAGTTCGACTCGGCCAATTGGGACCCACGCGGGGGAGTTAGCACACCAATCAGAGAATTTAGAGTGGGAGTCCCTGGTTCGAGATTAAATCGCGCAGCGAATTGGAGTAAGGGACAAAGTCCAAGCGCATTATTATTATTATTTCCTTTGTTCGGGAGAGTATAAAAACCCGAGCGCAGAAGCTCCGGTAGCTTGTCTCATATAGAATCTCGCCACGCTAGGAGCCAGTCACGTCTCGAATCCCTGAGAGCTCGACTCGCATGCCATAACCAAAAGCCAGTCTTGCCTCCGGATCTCGCCGCGTGAACTCGCCATAAAATCGAGAATAAAGAAACATAGAATTTTCACTCATTTCAAAAATAGCTCTAAAAACAAAGAGCAAAATAACATCGCTATTATCCCACTCAGAATTCAAACAGAATAACACCTTTCCTCTCTCACGCTAAGAGGCCCGGGTTCATTCGATTTCGTTTGAACTCAAGATTCTTAGGTGAGAGTTTCCGATCTATCCAGGAGGGCCGGGACAGTTCGATTCCGTTCTGTCTCAAGATTCCTGGTAGATTTCCAATCCTTTTTCTATCCAAGAGGGCCGTGGCCGTTCGATTTCGTTCGGTCACAAGATTCTTGGGTAGGACTCCTACCTTTCTACGCCAGAGGGGCCGGGACAGTTCGGGTTCGTTCTGTCTCAAGATCTCTGGGTGGATTCTTTTCCATCAATGAGTTATTGTTTTCTGAGTGGTGATCTAATTCAGTAGAAATCATTAAAATCAAACAAATTTTCTTTATTCTCATAACGAGACAATTGCGAGTCATTTAGAGCCAATTAAATTATTTCAAAAAGCGAAATAACTCACTGAAAACAATTTATTTGAATTATATCGAGTCAAAAGAGTGAGATCGATCAGAAAAATCCACTCGAACAATTAATTTGGATTGTATAGAGTCAAAAAGTGAGTTTCTAAGAATTATAGCTCAATTATCAAATTATCAAATGATCGAATTATCAAACAAAATTAATCAAGACCAGCGTTGGCGAGAATTATTGAATTATTATTATTGCAAGCGATACTATTAATTGTTATTATTCTAATAAAAGCGAGCGTAAATTCATGCGAAGTTTATGATAATTAATTCTGCGAAAATTATTCTTATTACAAAGAAAAATACCGGAAATAAAATTTTTCATGCAATTAAAATAAAGCGGAAAAACTCGATTTCAAATAAAAAGCCTTTATTTTTGTAATTTGGTTTAAAACAATTAAAAATTGAATAAAACATTTGTCATTTCAATCTAATTTCATTTTACTTTTGTTTTTCCTTCATGCCCGCTCTTCTTTATTATAGAATTGCTCGAATCTTGGCGTGACGGTGTGCACAAGCACAAACGTACCGTTACAATATATGACGTAAAAAATTCATTATAAAATTCTTCAGTTGCTCATTTATGGATAGATTTGAAATTGCTGTCTTCGAAGCTCATTGCGCAGATACATTGAACCACAGCAGATACCTGCGAACTCTGAAATTTCTGTGTATAAATATATATGCTACGGATCACCCCTTATCTTTGATTATGGTAATATGTAATGGAACTTGGTTCAGCAAGTTTTTAAGTGTTTCTTTTCAAATAGTATTGAAGTTTGTATGACTGATACACAGCGAATACTTCTAAACTTTGATATTTCTGTGTTGCAGCATGTGTGCCAATCATTCAAATCATTTACTCCAACCGTATCATGTAATCTAGAAAATTCATCACAAAAGTCTTCAGCTTTTCTAAATACTTCAATTTTCCTTTTTCTATTCCATTCTGAGTTTTTGAATTTCTAAATTCATTTCTGAATTGTCCTGAAATGGTTTTCCTCTAAAACCAATGCCGGTACCTTAAACGTCTTTGAATTCTGTTGCTCTGTTGAATAAAGTTCGCTTAGTTTTTTTTGCTGCTTCGAGTTCCGGCATAATAAATTTTAGAAGATTTCGGGTACTTTTATTCAGCAACTATCAAACTGTGGATAATTGGACCTCAGCGGCCACTTGCAAACTTTGGAAATATATTTCATTGGAGGCACGTTTTGGATGAGACGAAATCTCTAGATTCAGAATGCAAAAGCGACATTTAAGGGGGGCAAATCTATTGGATTTTTCGTGTCTTGAATTTGATCTACCTTTCATTTGAATTTTTAAGAAAATGGATAAATAAAATCTGTTCTATTAAGGAAATCTTTACGTCAATTCTTTCTTGGTATGAAGACTTGAAAAAAATTACCAAAGGCCAAGGACAGACCGGTGACGAAATATTTGTAGTACAATTTGGACGAAAAATAGATCTTTTTCGCGGAAACCAATGTTATAAGCCGAAAATCATATTATACATATATACAGCCCACGAGACGCATTTCTTCACGCTTTTGGGTTACTAATACAAAAAACATATTAGAAAATATGCGGGAAAATCACCAACGTGCAAGAACAAACTGGTGCGGAAATATTTCCAGTACAATTTTGACGAAAAATCGGTCTTTTTTCGTGGAAACCAAAGTTACAAGCCAAAAATCATATCTCGGCCTCCAATGCGCTTTTCACCGTGCTTTTGGGTTTCTAATAGAAAAAACATATTAGGAGACAAGAGGAAAAATCACCGAAGTCCAAGAACAAACCTGTGCCGAAATATTTTCAGTAAAATTTTGACGAAAAATAGGTCCTATTCCGTGGAAACCAACGTTATAAGCCGAAAATCATCTCTCGGCCCCCAACCCGCTTTCTACCATTTCTCTTGGGTTCCCAATAAGCATAGCATATTAGAGTGAAAGGAAAAAAATCGCTTAAATCCATGGACAGACCTGTGAGGGAATATTTTCTTTACAACGTTGACGAGAAATTTGTTTTTTTTTGTGGAATCCAACATTATAAGCCGAAAATCATATCTCGGCTCGCAACACGCTTTTCTCCATGCTCTTAGGTTCCAAATAGACGAAACATATTAGAGTACAAGGGAAAAAATCACCAAAGTCCAAGGACAGACCTGTGACGAAATATTTCCAGTACAATTTTGACGAAAAATACATCTTATTTCGTGGAAACCAACGTTATAAGCCGAAAATCATATTACGGCCCACAACACGCATTTCTTCATGCTCTTGGGTTCCTAATAGACAAAACATATTAGAAGACAAGGAGAAAAATCACCAAAGTCCAAGAACGAATCAGTGCCGAAATATTTTCAGTACAATTTTTAAGAAAAATTGGTCTTTTACGTGGAAACCAACATTATAAACCGAAATTCATTTCTCGGGCCTCATCCCGGATTCCTCCATGTTGTTGGGTTCCTAATAGGCATAACATATTAGAGTATAAGGAAAAAATCGTCGAAGTTCAAGGACGGACTTGTGACAAAATATTTTCACTACAATTTTTACGAAAAATTGTTTTTTTATGGTGGAAACCAACTTTATAAGCCGAACATCATACCCAGGGAAAAAAATGTTGGGAAAAGTATATTGATGGTCCCTTATTTGCTGATAATTTCATAAAAAATATTACCCTATAAAAAATGTTCGTATGAGAATGGAATCTATAAAAATGTACTAAGCTAATAATTCATAGAAATTTAAACTAAAATCCTATACCCATATCATAACATAAATGAGGAACTTTTGAGAAAAAAGGCGTGATATCAAACCATAAACTTCCCCTAGGGAAAAAAAGGTTGGGACAAGTCCATTGATGGTCCCTTTTTTGATGACATAGAAAAAAGATTCAGAACCAGGAAAAAAATTCTATAGAAATAATAAACGAAAAATTGTTAAGTTCAAAAAAATTCAACAAAAATAAAAAACAATCGAACAAATTTCTGTAAAGAAAAAAAAAATTTTTCAAAAAAATTCATAAATATCGAACAAATTGAAAAATGTTCTATCTAAGTTACGTGCAGTATCAAAATGTATGATATCAATTGGAGGACAAGTTTTTATTCATAATTTGTAATATTTATCGAACAAATCGGAAACTTTAATTGTAAAATAGACGTTTTATGCATAGGAGACACTAATCATTCATGATAATTATTTTCAAGAAAAAAGTTCTTGAAAAAAAAGTCGTCACGGAAGTTACGTGCAGTACTAAAATGTATTATATCAATTGGAGGCCAAGTATTTATCAGTTATTCGAAATATTATCTCCGGCGACAAATAAGCGTTGAGAATCCTTGTCGGGCTCAGAACGTTTTATCAAAATTACTAAAAAATTAATGGAAATAAAAAATCGCAGAATCTTCCTTTCGAATAATAAGAACGATGTCAAACCATTTCTTTTTAACCAGACCATATAAAAATCGTTAAAAATTCACATGAAAGTCATTCATTACTTCAACAAGGTACAGACTTTGAAGAATCGATTCCTCTCCGACTTTCAGGATCCTTTGGTATTATTCACGACATTCAACTTCGATTGGATCGGTACAAATTATGTTCAAATACGTCTTAAACGTACTTGTCCGGCCCATCACTTTTTATTCAAATTGCTCATTCGAAAACAAATCAGGGCTGTTCTATAATCCCAAATATAATAAAATGGATAGAAATAAAAATAATATCTTCAAGTAATTTGAACTCGATTGTTCTCAGGTTCGTATGGCAATATCCACTTCTCATTTCCTTCAGGGAACACGTACCATTCGGTAAGAACCGATGGAAATGAGGAATAATCAGGCACATTACAAGAAATTTTAGAACTTATTCAGCCGTGCAATGTTTTTTTTTCGATAGTCACGTACACATTTTGATAAATATCACTAGTCGAGTACGATACGTGGATTCCTGGAATTTGGAGAAAAATGATTTTGTTGTGAATTATGACTCCATACAATATAAATAGAGTAATCAACTTCATCTTTCATTTTCGTTTCATTTTGACAAGAGCGATTCGAAGGAAAATTATTTTCTCGGGAATTACTGTTCCTTAATATCAACACATGGATCAACTTCGTTTTTGATTTGTTTTCGAATGAGCAATTTGAATAAAAAGTGATGGGCCGGACAAGTACGTTTAAGACGTATTTGAACATAATTTGTACCGATCCAATCGAAGTTGAATGTTGTGAATAATACCAGAGGATCCTGAAAGTCGGAGAGGAATCGATTCTTCAAAGTCTGTACCTTGTTGAAGTAATGAATGACTTTCATGTGAATTTTTAACGATTTTTATATGGTCTGGTTAAAAAGAAATGGTTTGACATCGTTCTTATTATTCGAAAGGAAGATTCTGCGATTTTTTATTTCCATTAATTTTTTAGTAATTTTGATAAAACGTTCTGAGCCCGACAAGGATTCTCAACGCTTATTTGTCGCCGGAGATGATATTTCGAATAACTGATAAATACTTGGCCTCCAATTGATATAATACATTTTAGTACTGCACGTAACTTCCGTGACGACTTTTTTTTCAAGAACTTTTTTCTTGAAAATAATTATCATGAATGATTAGTGTCTCCTATGCATAAAACGTCTATTTTACAATTAAAGTTTCCGATTTGTTCGATAAATATTACAAATTATGAATAAAAACTTGTCCTCCAATTGATATCATACATTTTGATACTGCACGTAACTTAGATAGAACATTTTTCAATTTGTTCAATATTTATGAATTTTTTTGAAAAATTTTTGTTTTTCTTTACAGAAATTTGTTCGATTGTTTTTTATTTTTGTTGAATTTTTTTGAACTTAACAATTTTTCGTTTATTATTTCTATAGAATTTTTTTCCTGGTTTTGAATAGTAAAATTTAATAGCATTAAAGTTAATACGGAGTTCAATGCCGAGTTTGCTACGGGTGATCAGCGTGCTCATAAAAGTATCAATACGGCTAATGTGGAACTTTTTCAAACGTTGAATGTAAAAGAGTGGTATGAAGAGCGAGTGATGGAGCCCACTTTGGCATCACTCGATGAGTTTCAAGAATGTGATAGTGGATGGACATTGATTTCAATCACCAATCTCACTGTAAATATTAATAAATATAATCCGATGTGTGCGGGATGTCACATTCGATTGCCGCGAAAAATAATGTTGAAGAGAGCCGTTGTCAACGTTAAATCAAATGACAACGCATGTTTTGCATGGGCTGTGGTTGCCGCTCTCCACCCAGCTGAACAGCATGCTGATCGTCAAAGTTCGTATCCCCACTACTCGACGATTCTGAATCTTCAGGACATTGACTTTCCGATGACACTGAATCAAATTAAAAAATTTGAACAATTGAACGATGTCTTGATAAATGTGTATGGTATAACGAAAAGTGGTATTGCACCTCTTTACATTACCAAGTGGAAAAGAGGGAGACACGTCAATTTGTTGCACATTGAAAACGAGGAAGGGGACAGAATTGGCCACTTTACACTGATTAAAGATCTATCCCGCTTAGTGAGCAGCCAACTGAGCAGCAAGAATCATAAAAAATATATTTGTGATCGGTAAGTAAATTTCTATACTCATATGTGCAACATTTTTTTTTCCTCCCTCAAAAATATATTCATGATCATTTTACAGGTGTTTGCAGTATTTTTTAATGGAGAGCAAGCTACGAGCTCATGAGGTGGATTGTGGCAAGATGAATGATTGTGCTATACGATTACCGGCGGAAAACGATAAATGGTTGGAATTCACAAACCATAATCGGAAGGAGCGCCTACCATTCATCGTTTATGCTGACCTGGAGTGCGCATTAGAGAAAACTGGTGAGAGAGAAAGAGAGATGAATAGGCAGCACCATCATAAAGTTTTTAGTATAGGCTTTTACGTTAGCTGTTCATACGACTCATCATTATCGGGATATTATTCACGTCGTAGTGAAGATTGTATTGGGTGTTTCGTTGAACAGTTGAAAGAATTGGCACTCCGCGTGGAAAAAATTTTACTAACGAATGTCCCGATGAAGGAATTATCGCCAGCGGAATGGAAAAAAATTCCAGAGGACGTAAATTGTCACATTTGTGAAAAACCCTTTGTTGAGAAAGAACAACGTGTACGCGATCATTGCCATCTAACGGGGCAGTTTCGAGGTCCGGCTCATGGCAATTGCAATTTAAATTACAAAAATTCATTTTTCATTCCAATTGTTTTTCACAATATATCGGGCTACGACGCGCATTTCATAATAAAGGAGGTGGCCACAGCGTTTGAGGGGAAAATCGATTTACTCCCTTTAACAAAAGAAAAATACATTTCTTTTTCAAAAACAGTTAAATCATCGTCACATGACTATAGGAAACAGATAAGACTCCGTTTCATTGATTCATTCAAATTTATGAGTTCGAGTCTTGATAAATTAGCATCGCTCCTATTGATTGACCAACTTAAAGTTTTAAAATTACAGTTTTCAAATATTTCACACGATGATTTCACTCTTTTGACGAGAAAAGGAGTCTTCCCGTATGAATACATCGACTGTTTTGAAAAATTAAATGATACAGAGCTTCCACCTCGGGATGCTTTTTACAGTTCTTTAGCAGACACAACAATTTCTGAAAGTGAATATCAACATGCACAAACAGTTTGGGAGCGATTTTCAATTCAAACGCTGGGGGAATATAGCGATCTTTATTTGAAAACGGATGTCCTTTTATTGGGAGACATTTTTGAAAATTTCCGAGTTAGTTCTCAACAAAGTTATGGGCTTGACCCAGCATATTATTTCACTCTCCCGGGGTACACCTGGGATGCTATGCTTAAATTTACTGGAATTAAATTTGAATTACTCACCGACATTGATATGGTATTGTTTATTGAGAGAGGTATACGCGGTGGTTTAAGTCAATGTTCGAGGAGATATGCACGTGCAAATAACAAGTACATAGAATCTTTCGGTCCATCACAAGCTTCCACATACCTTATGTACTATAATGTAAATAATCTGTATGGAAGTGCAATGAAAACGCCATTACCGTATCGAGATTTTGAGTTTCTCGAAGACATCTCGAACTTTGATATAAACTCTCCAGATCCGACAAAAGGTTATATACTTGAAGTTGATTTGGAGTATCCGGCGCACTTGCATGACAAACACAAAGACTTGCCTTTTTGTCCTGAACATGGAAAACCACCGGGTAAGAAACAAGAAAAGTTACATGCAACCGTTTTCGATAAAGAGCGCTGTTATCCATTACCGAACTCTACAACACTGTCTGAGTCATGGGCTCATACTCAAGAAAATACATAGGATATTGCAATTTGCTGAAGCTCCATGGCTGGCAGGCTACATTGATCTGAACACACAATTGCGAACGCGTGCAACGAATGATTTTGACAAAAATATGTATAAACTAATGAATAATGCAGTTTTCGGTAAAACGATGGAAGATGTGCGCGAACGTAAAAATGTTTCATTATTAACAGAGTGGGATGGTAGATATGGAGTGGAAGCGATGATTGCAAAACCGAATTTCCACAGTCGCAGTATCTTTGCTGAAGACTTGATAGCCGTTGAATTGCGTAAGCTTGAGGTGAAATTTGATAAACCAATATACGTAGGCATATCAATTCTCGATATATCGAAAACATGGTTGTATACGTTTCATCATGAGTTTATGACTCCAAAGTATGGGGATAAATGTTCAGTAATGTAAACAGATACAGATAGTTTGATATATGAAATTGAGTGTGATGACGTTTATCGAGATATGCGAGAAAATATCTCCAAATTTGATACGAGTGACTATCCCATTGACAATGCTTACCATATTCCGCTTGTCAATAAAAAGGTTCCGGGTCTCATGAAGGACGAGAATAATGGATCCATTATGACGGAGTTTGTGGGGCTCAGGTCAAAAATGTATGCCACGCGTGTCGAGGGTAAAAAAGATGTAAAGAAGGTTAAGGGTGTGAAGAGCAATGTTGTTGCGAAAACAATAAACTTTGACGATTTTGTAAAATGTTTGAACGAAGAGACTGAAGTGACACGTTGCTAATCAGCAATTCGTTCAACATTAAATCAGGTATATTGAGACGTAACACTCGCGTAGCGGCCCGAGCCCGCTCTAACTATCTAATACTACGCGTGCGAAAAACATCGCGGCGCGATGACGGGCGTGCGTCCCAACCGGCGGCCATGTTGGCGACTGGTACAAAAGCCCGAGCGAGCCGGCGGGCAACGCTCCGAACAGCGCCACTTGACAAGAAATCAAACTAAATCATAATTTCTTTATTCTAATTGTTTTTAAACTTTTTATTTATCAATATGAGCGTAATTAGGCTCAAAATGTCGGGAAAAATAGCCGCTATCAAAGAAAAATAGAGAAAAGATTAAAGCTTGTAGAAAATTTGTGTTATTTCAAATAGAGCGAGATGCTTGATCACAGCGCATGCGCGGGGCTAAGCGTTCATGGGCTATAGGAACCCGAACGTGACTTTTTGTGATTTTTCAAATTAAATTAAATTAAAAGATATTAAATGAAACAATGAAGCCAAATCATTCAAATAATTAAGCAACAACAATTGACATTGTAATTTCATTATTTTTAAATCATGCTGAGCTGAAAATTAATCAAAGCGGAATTCGGCGCATCGGGCAAAATAGCGATCAGCCAATAACAAGGCGCGAATTAGGGCAGCGAGCCAATGGTGAAGCCCGTTACAGGGGAATGCGCAGAACGCGTCCGAAATAGAGAAATTCGGCGTTTGAGAGAATTAAGAGTGGGGAACGGGGTATAAGAGTGGGTGCACAGCTCATTCGGGAGGCAGTTCACCCTACCTCTAGAACCAACTCGGATCTCCTAGAAGAACTAGCAGACTCAAATAGAAAAATACACTCTATTCTGATATAACCTAAAATCCTTTTTCCTATTATTCCTTTGGATGCCTGGGGTATTGGTGAGACTCGGTGACGTATCGATCCCGTAGTCCAGGGTCCATTCTACATAACCTATAATTTCCGAATTTTGCTGCACGGGGCATTGGTGAGACTCGGTGACGTATCGATCCCGTGGTCCGTGGGCAAAATTACCTAACCTAGTGAATGCTCAGGACATTGGCGAGACTCGGCGACGTATCGAGCCCGTGGTCTGGGGTTCACATCCTAACCTGTCTTGTGTTTTTGAGCATTGGCGCCATTCGGCGACGTTTGAGGCCCGTGGTCAAGCACAAACTTTCCACCTAGCATTTTTTTTGGGTTTATTGAGAATAGAGGCGGTAAATAAATGATTTTCTGATTAATTATTATTAAATTCAAAATTGTTCCATAATTTATCCGATTTGGTTGGGTCGAACGAATTGATTAGCATTAGAATTCAATAATTTAAGAATCCATAGTCCATTGTACGACTCCAAAGTCAAAATAAATTATCCGAGCCAATTATAATCAATTATAACGAGTAAAAACAATCAACAAGCAAGCAAAAACGTTAATTCAAGAGGCAGCGGTAAGACTAGAGTTTGTATAGCGTCAAAAGCGATCAAGAAACATAAGGAATTGTAAAAACAAAAGCGTTCAACACTCTTGAATTATCAGCAAGCGTAAGGACTCAGGCTCAATCGGATAGGATTACAGGACATCGGTTGTCAATTTTTAGTGTTGCGCATTTCATTATTTTTTGTTTGTATTTTGTCTGAAAAATCTCATGCAAGCGGAAAGGAGAGGCAATAGAATAAGCAGGGGCACGATAAACCATAAAGCGTTCTTTATTGTATAAAACAAAAATAAATTTGAAAATTCAATCGAAATTTCATACAGAAAAACGCTCCGTTTTTCCGGGTCTTTCGAGTCTTCTCTCGCCTGACTTGGTCAAACAACGCGGACAGACAAAGATTAAAATTAAAAACGCGTATCATTTTGTAAAAACATAATATTATTGTTTAATAAATTCATTTTGTTATCTTATCAACACAATTCTTGTCTCTCGTCTCGTTCATACCTGCTCCTTTTAAAATTAAGGTAGCTCGAACCGACGCGTGGCGGCGTTCAGGCCGGGTCGGCAAGAGCGTTACGTTACAATATACCATCTCAGAAACAAAAATTGCCCTGAGCCCACACGATGACAACCGTTATATTATACCGGGGACGGTGGAGACATTGCCGTGGGGTCACTACGAGATCCCCATGTCCTCAAACATTTCCGAAGAAGAGATGTAGATTTAAGAGCTGTCAAAAAATTTGATATAGTTGAAATGTAAATATGTATGTAAGCGTGAGAGAGAGAGAATATTTTTGTTCAATATTGTACATTTTTGTGTCGAATAAAAAGAACCAGGTCTACAAGCCCCTTTTTTCATTCTACCGGCTTTTCTAAACTCAGACCTCTACAATATAAGGCTTGACCATACGAGTCTCGAGAATTGGAGGGGTATGCTATAGAAAGAAAAAAAAAATCAGCAAGTCCTTTTTTCACATTTTTTTATTTTTTCATTTTTACAAATCATCCTTATTTATCCAACTATTGTGCGCGTCATCAAAACCTAACCATTTAACAAGCAACTGACTACCACGTTTTTTCAATACTTTTTCTACAAGATATATATCGGGATATTTAACAGGAAGTAGCTCTTGTTCGTAGAAACTGCCTGCAATAGGCTCCTCTTGATAATCTTTTATATTATATGTGACTGGATTGGTTTTTCTCACTTGATATATTGTGAAAATTTCCGTTGTCCAGTTTGGAGTATAACCTTTCTCAAATACATTCTTAAATTTACTTATACGCACTTTATCTCCAATTTTTAATTTAGCTCGCTTCTTTCCCACTGCAGTTTGATTGAAAACAGTACGCAATAGTTGTTTCTCATTCGTTGCGTCAACATCTTTCGGTTTCATTCTAATCGTATGATGTATAGTATTATTATATTTTGTAATTAACATATCAAGAATATCGATCCATTTCCAGTTTCCGTGAAAACTAAATTGAATCCACATTTTATTCTTAAGTGTACGATTGAAGCGCTCACAAATTGATGCTTGCAAGTTGCTAAATGTAGAATACAAGTGTATATTATACTTTTTCATCAGAGCCTTAAAGTTCGTATTATAAAATTCTTTTCTTCGATCAACGTGAAGATTTTTCGGTATGCGTCCTTTGCTGAGAATCGACTCCATTGCAGCACTCACATCTTTTCCACTTTTACTCTTCAACGGTGCGGCCCAGGCGAATTTGGAGAATATATCGATGACGGTGAGGAGAAATTTATGGTTGGAGTTGTGTTGTGCATATGCAGACATATCTACAAGATCAGCTTGCCAAGTCTCATCCAGGCTACGTATATCCACATGTCGACGTGGATAATTCCGCCGAGCTAGCTTATACAGTTCTTCAACCACCGCAAGCTTCTTTTCACTCATTTTTTCTTCCCCCCCCCCCCCCCCCCCCCCCCACGGTCCTCATCAATTGCAGAAGATAAGAGTCTGGAGGACTTTTCACTGACTTATCATTAGATGATCTCGTAAAAGCTTCATATCATCATGAAGTTCTGAGATTTCTCTCTTTATATTATCAATTTTTTCACGGAGATAGGCGAGCTAGGTTCTCACACGCTTTTCTGCAGCCGCCACATTCGATTCGCACTTTTGATTCGTTGTATGAGTCATACTATGAGTTATAGAATGAATGTGTTTACTGAATGCTTCGAGTGATACAACATCTCGAGCATTTACTGGCTCGCCAACGTTGCTCAGTCGTTTTCGGTTCAAGTCGTAATGACCGTCTGATGTAATTTTGAATCCAGCACCTGGTTTACCCGGAGGACCTGCACCGCGTCTACTCAACTTTCGTCCAAACACATCAACGCTCATGTTGGGAATGTGGATGAAAGCAAGCCGTCACGCGTTAATAAATGATTTCAGCTTCACGCAACTCCTCGATAATCGATATAATTTCATTAGAATGTGATGAATTTCCAGCAGCTTGCGATGCGAGCAATAAGCGAAGACGATCCACTAGTTCATTCGGATCATCCCAATGAACATAGTCGACAGAGGTATGCTTTCATGCTACCTTATACTGAGGCAGAGCACCGCCCTTCTTATCATTGCTACCGAGCATTTGGGATATATAATTTTTAAATTTACTATTTTTATCCTGACGTACTGCACCCGTGCGTTTATAAAATTTTTTATGAGCATTCGTTGTGATGACAATTTTCTGATATTTCTCCAAGTCATTTGGTGTTACATATTTGAGTTCGGGCTCTTTTTTAAACAACAGTTCCACCAAGCCAATACTTTTGGGATACTTTTCATCTCCAACCACTATATGATCGAGTTCGACATGAATTGGTGAATCACCAATCATTAATCTGTTTTGAGCGAGATTTCGTACTCCATACGCGCCATCCAATCTTGTTTTGTTATTACTACGCAGTAAGCCCAGATATTCACGTATTAAATTATCAACATCTCCAGATGATTCTAAATTATCATCGACATCATCATTATTATCTTCTGAATATCATTATCACTATTTTTAGTTAAGGGTATACCAATATTCTCATCAGTAATTGCATCATGCCAAATATCGTCTTTGAAAGAAATATCTTGCTGCATGCTATTTTCACCAAAATTTGGAGCCTCCTCTTCCTCCTCCTCCTTTTTAACATTTACACGTTCATTCTTAATTTTAGGTTTTTTCGTATATGAAACTAGTTCTTCTAACGGTTCAACAATCGGTTTAAACACATCTTGCATTTTCTGCTGAGCACTATCACGTCCACTTTTCAACATTCGATGTTTTCGTCTGATTGCATCACTCGCCTTGGCAAGTTCACTCAATACAGCCGTCTCCTTTAAAAGTTCTTTGCGCTTCATGTTGACACGAGTAAGTCAGACTTTAGACTGTCTTGTAAAATCTAGGGGAACAATTATTTATCATCATCATCATCATCATCGACAGTGAGGAAAGAATCAAATCCCCTTCTATATCTTTCAGCATTCAATTCACTGTCCTTGTCAATCGTGATGAATCCATACTTGCCCGATTTCCAACACTTGACACACATTTTTTTGAAACTTGCATAAGTCATATCCGTATTAACATGATCATTATATACATGCTTGAGGTTCATATCATCATGTTTGAATAGCACTATAAAATTTGCATTGTCTCTCACGAGATGTTTCGGAATACGAGTATACGTCTGACAGAGATAAAAACTATCCACAATCTCGTGTCTTCCCATGGAAAAAAATGCTTTCACGTTGTCCTGTTTCTCACACGCTATATCGTCAAAGATGAATATGGAGTTTGGGCGAGCTTCACTAGGTGCCACAACTTGTTCATGTTCGTTAAATTGAAAAAATTCCACTCCTTCCACAGGTTTAAGCATTTGCTCGAGCAATCGGTATTTTGGCTGCTTCAACGATTTCGAGTATAGATATATATTCTCAAATCTCAAACCATTTGGATGTATTAGGAGCGTGAGTAAGGCATTCGTTTTTCCACAATTCGAGGGGCCACAAAATACGGCTCGAATGCTGTTAGGTAGTAAGTTTCCATAACGCTTCTTCACACTACCCGCTCCAACAATAAATTAATCGAAATTTATTATGGGGAGTTGTCCGCTCGAAACTTGTTTCTTCGACTTCATCTCGCATGCTACTGATTGAAAAAATCATATAAATGCAACTTTATAATGTTGGAATAGTCAGTCGAGTTGTGACCACTGCAGAGTAATGATTGTACATGATAAACCTGGTAAAGGTTTGGTAAACAGTATAATCAACAATCTCCTCGTGGAACTACATCTACCGGGCTATCAATATTGTGGACCTGGTACGAAATTGATCAAACGTCTTGCTCGTGGTGATCCTGGTATAAACCCGTTGGACGCTGCTTGTAAAGAATACGATATCGCATATTCGAAAAATCGTGAAAACTTCGAAGCACGACATCTGGCGGATAAAATTTTGGCTGAACAAGCCTGGCAACGTGTAACCTCGAAAGACGCAAGTCTTGGTGAAAGAGCAAGTGCTTGGGCCGTGACAAACATTATGAAGGCGAAAAAGAAATTTGGTCTAGGTATGCAACGAGTGACGAAAAAGACCAAAAAAAGTGTTTGCCTGAAAAAGATCATCAGTGCTGCAAAGAAAGCCATGATTCGTAGTGGTGACCCCCGTGAAATCGTCATGTCAGCATTGAAAGGTGCGCGTGCCAGTGTTAAAGGTGTTACAGTACGCACGCCTCGGGCTCTACCTGTACCTCGCAAAATCGGCGGTTTATTGCCCTTCCTCGTACCCATCTTTGCCGGCCTTAGCGCCGTTGGTGCACTGTCTGGTGGAAGTGCTGCAATAGTCAAAGCTGTAAATGGTGCTCAAGCGGCTAAAAAGGAATTGGAGAAAAGTAAACGTCACAACCGAACACTCGAGGCTATCGCTTTGGGTAAAGGTTTACATCTGAAACCATACAAACAGGGTTTGGGTCTTTACCTCGGGACAAAAAACGTATAATCACGCTACCACATCAACCACTCACCGACATCGATCTGCTAAAGTATGCGAGAGCCATGAAAATTCGTAACTTTCGTGGCGTTTTCATGCGTGACACTTTACCTGAAAATGGACCACTCAAGCAAGAATCAGCAATCCTGAATTTGGATGAAAATGTGGGCCCTGGGACACACTGGGTTGCATATAAAAAGACTGCGCAACGAATCACATACTTTGATAGTTTCGGCAATCTCCCACCTCCACCCGAACTCATGAGATACTTCAATGTTGGTAGCGTGAAATACAATTATAAAAAGTATCAGGAATATGATACAATAATATGCGGGCATTTATGCTTGAAATTTTTGTGTGGACAACTAAATCGACGAGACAATTATGCACTATATAAATGAGGACTATGGAGCTGCGTGTTTAGTTCTAAATCTGCGAGCATCATGGATGATAGTTTGACGATCACCACTACTGGATCATCTTCCATACTCGAGGCACAATTTTTTCCACCCATCGAACTATCGCCCCACAAAAATTATACTCTTGGACTCGTCGAGCTGCTCACATTCAATTCGATTCCAAATATCGACATTGGTTGCAATGAATTTCATGTTGGAAATCATGTGGTGACCATTCCAACGGGCAGCTATGAAATTGAAGATATTGAAAAATATTTGAAAACTGAGTTGGCATCTAAAAACATACATATTCAGCTTAAGCCGAATAATTATACGCTACGCAGTGAAATTGAGTGCAATCAATCGATTGATTTTACATTCAAAAATTCGATTGGACCTTTGCTGGGTTTTACGTCGCGTCGATTGGAGCTCAATAAAAGACATGTGTCTGATCTACCCGTGTCCATTCTCAAAGTGAACGCCATTCGAGTCGAGTGTAACATAACCACTGGTGCATACATCAACGGGCGAAAAGTTCACACAATTCACGAATTTTTTCCATCTGTACCGGCCGGCTATAAAATCATCGAAGTACCGTCGAGCGTCATTTATCTACCAATCACAACTCGTCGCATTGACAATATACATCTTCGTATTGTCGATCAAGACGGAGATTTGATCAATTTCCGCGGTGAAGTCATCACCATAAGACTTCATATAAAATCTCAATGGGCATAATTTACAATCATCGTATTGGCAATATTAATAAGCCAACATGCGATCGCGAAAGCAGTCGTCGATCAACGCTCAAAGAGCTAACACCTCAAAACCTTTTACTATTGAAGAGTTTGGGTCTCAAAATTCGTGGAGTTCGCGTGTGAGAAATTATCTGCTTTGCTCGTTGTGCATCTGCTGCCTGCAATGGAGGAAAAAATTGTAAACATCCAGACACCCGTCATGTTTGATGAATCCATCATACATTATGAGGTTCATGCACATCAACCATACGCGTCGTCAACATACAACAATAGTGATGAAATACGTATTTCAATCCAGCATCAAGATCTATCAATTCTACCGAGTAAAAGTTCAATTCACATTTGCGGCAAACTGACAATGGCTGATGGTACAGCGTTAGTTGCAACGAATTTCGTTAACAATGCCATTTGTCATTTATTCGAGGAAGTGCGTTATGAACTGAACGCCGTTGAAATCGATCGTAATGAGAATGTGGGAATCACATCTCTTTAACACATATTTAAACATAATTTGTATCGATCCAATCGACGTTGAATTTTGTGAATAATACCAAAGGATCCTGAAAGTCTGAGAAAAATCGATTTTCTTATAAGTCTCTGCCACCATAGAGTAACAAATGACTAGCTTTCATGTGATTTTTTTGGATTTAAAAGCTTCTTAGAACCATTTAATAATGTCAAAATTTGGAGTTACTCATAAATTACTTGTCCTTCGATTGATATCATAAATTTTAGTGCTGCACGCAACTCAAGTGGTAACTTGTTTCAATTTATTAGAAAATACTTGGCCACGAATTGATATAATAAATTTTATAGCTGCACGTAAATTAGATGCAATTTTTTTCAATTGATTTAGCTGTTCGAATCAAATAAGAAGAATGAGGCATCGGTTTCCAAAATGATTTCAAGCACGATTTTTCGGTTTTTTATTTTTTACTTGATATTTGATACTTTTGACACTTTAAAAAATAGATACCGATAAGATTTTTTTTAAAGATAATGTTTTTCCAAGATTTGTGAAATGTTTTTCGAATTGTTCTGTATATTTTTTATAAAATAATTTTTTTGACAATTTGTTAAAAACATTTTTTTTTAAGTTTTTTTTATAGATGGAATTATCAGGAAACGAGGGACCATCAATGTACTTGTCCCAACCTTTTTTTTCCTAGAGGAAGTTTATGGTTTGATATCACGTCTTTTTTCTCACGAGTTCCTTATTTATGTTCAGTTGACTATAGGATTGTAGTTTAAATTTCTATGAATTATTTATGATTTTCGGCTTATAACGTTGGTTTTCACGAAAAAAGACCTATTTTTCGTCAAAATAGTACTGAAAATATTTCGTCACAGGTCTGTCCTTGGACTTTGGCGATTTTTTCCTTGTATTCGAATATGTTTTGTCAATTAGGAATCAAAGAGCACGGTGGAAAGCGGGTTGGAGGCCGAGATATAATTTTTGGCTTATAACTTTGGTTTCCACGAAAAAGACCTGTTTTTCGTCAAAATTGTACTGAAAATATTTCGTCACAGGTCTGTTCTTGGACTTTGGCGATTTTTTTCCTTGTATTCTAATATGTTCTGTCAATTAGGAACCAAAAAGCACGATGGAAATCGGGTTGGAGGCTGAGATATCATTTTCGGCTTATAACGTTGGTTTCCACGAAAAAGATCTGTTTTTCGTCAAAATTATACTGGAAATATTTCGTCACAGGTCTGTCCTTGGACTTTGGCGATTTTTCCCCTTGTACTCTAATATGTTTTGTTCATTACCAACCCAAGAGCATGGTGGAAAGTAGGTTGGAGGCCGAGATATGATTTCCCGCTTATTACGTTAGAAAAAAGAAAGGAAAAGAGGAAAGATAGATCAAATTCAAAACACAACAAATCCAACAGAATTGGTTATTTTTAAATGTCGTTTTTGCATTCCGAATTTACACATTTTCGTGTCATCCAAAACATGCCCCCGATGAAATATATTTCCAAAGTTTGCAAGTGGCTGCTGAGATCCAATTATCTACAGTTTGATAGTTGCAGAAAAAAAACACCCGGAAACATTCATTATGTCAGAATTCAAAAAAGCAAAAAAAAACTGAGCGGACTTAATTCAACAGAGCAACGGATTTCAAAGACGTTTAAGGTACCTGCATTGGTTGTAGAGGAAACCAATTTCATTTTAGGATAATTTAGAAATAAATTTAGAAATTCAGAAATGTAGCATGGAATTTAGAAAAAGGGAAATTAAGTTAATTAGAAAAGCTAAAAACTTTTGTGATGAATTTTTGAAATTACATGTTAGGGTTGGAGTAAAAAATTTAAATGATTGGCACACATGCTGTGACACAAAAATATCAAAGTTTGGAGGTATTCGCTCCTTACCGCGGTAATACAAACTTCAATACTATTTGAAAAGAAACACTTTAAAACTTGCTGAACCAAGTTCCATTACATATTACTATAATCAAAGATAGGAGGTGATACTTAGCACCTATAATTATCCACAGAAATTTCAGAGTTCGCAGGTATTTGCTGCGATTCAATGTATCTGCGCAATGAGTTTGGAAGACAGCAATTTCAAATCCATCCACACATGAGCAACTGAGGACTTTTGTAATGAATTTTTCACTTCATATTTATGTTACGGTGAGAGTCAAAAAGTAAAATGAATGGCACAGTATATAAATTTTATAGTTTGCAGATTTTTGCTGTATTTCAATGATCCAAATCTATAGTATTATAGTGAAAAGTTGTTAGAAGTCATGATGTTATATTAAAATGACATAGCGCACATGACATTCAGAAATACAGTTGGTTTCCCTGATGTTGGCAGGCATTATACTTAATCGCATCCATAACTGAGCAACTGTAGACCTATTGTAATCAATGTTTTCACTAATAATTCCTTATTTGCAGTTTGCAGAATAGGAATACTCAACATACACATCATTTCATAAGTATTGTTGTCTACATTTGTGTTTGTCTACCGCATTCTAAAGGTTCAACTTTTCATATTATCAGCAAACAAAGCATCCAAAGACGTTTTGGAACAAGTTTCAAACTTTATTACTCGACAGACCAGGTGGAAAAAGAATAACTACACTTATGTCAAGACCAGAAACTGTTTTGAAAATCTGATGTACAAAATGTGCAATTGATGATCATAGTTAGAAACCTCCTGAATCACGTTACCACAATCAGCATGAAGAAGTAGTAGGAAATCAGAGGACACATCCCAGACAACGAATTAATAATATGTATCGATCCGCTGCAAACCAATGGAGTCAAAACAAGGATCGGAAAGAGCAGAGTCAAACTCAATAGGAAGCAAAATATGGGAATATTCAAAAATAATGTTGACACAAGAAATAAATTAGAAAACATTTATTCGATTGGAGTTTCTCACATTATACACTAACATTTCCGTGTGTTCTTGTTATATTAATTATCAACCATAATATTTCAGATCGCAAAAAGAAATCTTGACACATTAAAGATTGACGAACATTTGTCCTTACAACTTCCAGACCTATTTTTGATAAACTGATTTGCCTTATTTATATTATTATTCACTAACTGTGTGAACGTTTGTTACATTTGTCCCGCACTTCGGAACGTCAAACCCCGGCCGGTTCGTTACGACACATAGCTATCAAAGGGAACTCGCATATATAACCTACATTATTACACATGATATATAATCACGCAACCGACGATATATTTACACTTGACAATATTCCGCGCACTCTGGTTTAATTGAAAGATTATCTCAGTTGACACTTATTTCCAATCGAACGAAATAATGAAATACTGAAAAGTTTCGTTGACATAAGCATCGCGCATTTTTTTATATTTTTCATTTTCACACACAGATCACAGTCTACATTTACGCGGCCGCTTTTATACCGGTTTAGTTTACCATAAGAACAAAATAAATATTAGTATACACTTTGTTAGATGACGCGAAAATTATTTGTATTTTCCCGCACGCACTTAATAACATCATAACCCCAAACGTCAACATGACGTGAAACTTCGGCTAGTGACTTTCGAGTACTTTCGAGCTCTCGAGCTCCGAGCTCCTTAGCTTTCCGCCAAACTTCCTTGCTGGTTGGAGTACGCGTATACAGATACGTCAAATCCTGAATGTGTTAGTAACTTTTGCATAATCTTAAGCCCGTGCAAAGTTTTTTCTCAGAAATTACGACACCGAGCATGCTGATTTTGGGCTCATTCGACAGAGAACTTCTTAATTAGCTAAAAGTTCAATTTTCAAAGCGGTACATAACTCATGAGCTTCGCAATTAAAGAAAATCACATGCGAATTTTACCCCCACCACCGCGAATCGTTTTATTCAGAGAAAGTATAGTCTCGGCGAGAGCCTCAGGCCAGCAGACGACAGGGCTGTCAATGTACTTGTCCCGAGACTCTACCGAGTCTCTTGATACGATTTTTCTGTCCGACGTAGGCGGAATGCGGCAACTTCGGCCCGCGCCACTTTCGGTTGCCACTTTCGGCCCGGAGGGCAGAAAAAAATGTTTATCTGTAAATTCTATTATAATGTTCAAATAGAGTAAATTGTATTTTAAATCTATATATTAAATCAATTTTCTAATGTATACGTTCACTCCATGGAAATTTATTGTAATAAAATTCTAATTTTTGATAAATTTTGTCAAGCGTATGCAATATTTAAAAACAATATTTCCCCAACTCCCATTTTCCTTCTCTTTAACACCCATTCATTCATCTCTCTTCTCCACCCCCGCTTGGTGATCCCTCTACAAACTCCCCCACTACAGACCCTGCCACCACCACTGCGGATCATTTTTCCCATCTCTCTCACATTTATCTTCCATCTCTCTCCTGACGGCCCCCCCCTTTACAGACCCCTCGCTCGCTGCAGACCCTACCCTCCGCTGCAGACCCCGCGCTCCCCCGTTCCCGCACCCTCCTGAGATCCCTGGCTTAGAACCGGCCTAGCCCCTATACTGATGGGCATCAAGAAGCCCTTGTATGTATCGGTCTACACCCATATACAGATACGTCAACTCTGTAAATGTGTTGGTACTTTTGCATAATCTTGAGCCCGTGCAAAGTTTTTTCTCAGTAATTACGCCATCGATCATGCTGATTTTGGGCGTAATCGAAAGAGAATTTATTAATTGGCTCAAATTTCAATTTTCAAGTTGCGAAATGACTCCTGAGTTTTATTATTCTACAAAATAACATGTTGATTTTACCCCCACTACCACGAATCGTTTTATTCAGACATAATATAGTCTCGGCGAGAGCCTGGGGCCAGCAGACGACAGGGCTGTCAATGTACTTGTCCCGAGACTCTACCGAGTCTCTTGATATAAAGATTAAAATTGACATGAAATGTAAAAAAATATAAAAACTAAAAGATATTCTTTGGTTAATTTTTTCCTATTTCTCTGAACGATTTTTAGTGTCGGTATGGACGTATTTTCATATCGATGAAATTGTATTCTATTTTGTAATAAATCATGGTAAAACTCAATGAAAGTTGAATATTTTTTTCTATACATATCCAACCAATGCAACATTGCGTTCCAAACATTGCGTTTTCAATTGATGTTAGAGTATTCGCAAGTGCAATCACTTCGGAAATAGCTCGTCAGCGTCATCGACAATTTCCAGTGCGCTTGAATCGTGAACGCTTTTGTCCACCTGTCTTGCTCGTCTTTCTCTAAAACACTGGCTTTCACCGGGTCTGTCTCCATGATAACAGCAGGGATCTGTAGTCGAAATTAAGAAAGAATGATAAACCACAAAGTGAATGATCGTTTATTTTACAAATAGACCCATAATTGATATCCGTTATGACTCTATTCAAAACTGAAACAAGTTTTATTTATTTTTATGCCAAATTCGCATGACTATTTATAATGAATCGATAAAAAACTCAATACCCACGATTAGAAATCACTCTAGAAGAATTGACGTTGAAAAAAGAACTTATTGAAACTTATCGGAATAATAAGGAATCAAAATGATCATTGCTTGACTGACAATGAGTAATGATATAATTGGAAAATTTTTCCATAACATCCTGGAATTATGTTTTTTTTCTATAAATCAAATTACCATGAAAGTGGCTAAAAGTCCTACGTTCATGAGTTGTTCTTACGTTTTTTCTCAAAACTCATCGACCTCCAATCAAACAGCGGAAACAACGGGTATAATGGACTTTAAAAAAGTGTGTTCGACTTTGAGGACTCAGTTGAGATTTCGATTTATTCCCCTAGCGTGCAAGTATCTGAAGAGTAGTCGTGCGATTCCCATAGTCACGTTTGATTCGTTGAATGCTCTTTTTCGATCAGACTGTTTCTCATCGAGTTGTTGATTAAACTTTTACCTGGATTTATCCTTCACCACCCTTTTTTTTGATTATAATGGCTGTAAATTACAAAAAAATGATTTTTTTGTAATTAAAATTTGTTAAATTTGTAATATTCAAAATTAATTGGCTTGGTTTAGTGTGTGAATTAGGCACTGTTTTAAATAAAGAAAGGAACATGGAAAAATATCAGATGCGATTTCGATTGAAAAATGTTCATCTCCACGATGAATGGTCGAATTTTTCAAAGTGAGAAATATCAAAATGAGAAATGTATGAGCTTCACAATAATGACGGTGAACGCTCAAGTCTAATTACGATAAAATCCAGTGATAAATCCATATGCGCTACTACGACGCAAAATTTTTTCATGGACAAAACTACAACGTATTAAAAGATAACTAGAGAGGTAAAAAGCGACACGAGGTAAAAAAAATTATTTTCTCCTTATTCGTCTCTATCTATAACAAAGTCATGTCATGCATATCCTTATTACTAAATGAAGTTGTCGTTGATGATTTATAATTGCATTAAATGAAAGCTGCATGTAATTTCAAATTGCTACACCAAACAGCAATTATTGTAGAATAAATACTCAATTTCTCGTAATATACGTATAAAGCGAATTCCAAAAATTTTCTTCAAAATGATATTTATTATTTGACCCTAAGTATTTGAGTTGTGAACATAAGCATCAAGCATATTCGAATTCTTACTTCATACAGTAGTTCGTCATGGATTTGCAAAACCAAATGACCACCGGTGGCAACTTTGTCAGGACTAGTGCCTCGCAACTTTCGTCTCATTGGAATGTCTGTGAGCACGAGAGGTGTATCTGAATATTCACGACGTATACTTTCATTAATTCGTACCATGGCCCTTTTCGCTATATCCGCCGCTGAACTTGTGTGTTGACTGCTTGTCATTCAGCTTGAGCTGCAACATTGAACATTTAAAAACTTGTGCTCTGTCTATAACCGTATGGACGCTTTGAGTTTGCTCTTTACGTTTTCATTCAAGTATGGTAATAATTTGAATTTTTTCGAAATAACTCATTCGGAAATATTTCAAAATACAATTCCGGGAAATAAAAAAATGTAATTATTCTTTAATTTGATTTTCCGCACTTTTCTTACATATATCAAATCCATGAAAAAACATGATGAAAAAATTACTGCCCCTCACATCTTTCACTGGATTTTTTGCTGTTGAGTGCCGGAAGAAATCTGCGACGTGACATCAAAGTTGTTACGTAACAGTCGGTGCGAGTTTGCTCAATCACTCGAGTTAGCCATTGACGAATTCCTGGATAAGCCCCCATGAATGATTGCAAAATTTCCTTAGCTTTTCAATCGGTAACAGCAAGAGTTTCCGCAAGAGTCCTCGTCCCTCTACCGTATATCATACTGTAGCACAATTGTATTGTTTTCTGACGCATGTTATCGTCGACCTGGACCGTTAAAAATGTTTTATAGGAATTAATATACAAAAGTTGAATTACAGAAACAATTTTTTGTCATTTTCCTCTAATGGTCAGTTGAATTTGAAAAAACATCACCTTTTTTACGTAAAATTCGACAGAGATTTGGCTCTTTTGAGAAATGTGCCAAGATCCTCAACTCTAATTAACAATAATCAGCTGATAATATTAGATTTATAATATATATGGATATATAATATAGATATATAATATAAATATCATAATATTAGATTCATAGCAACAAACGCCATTCGAACACTAATTACATAGCTGTCGTCGTGAGAATTGAAGTCTCTCGGAATGCTCTGTAAATTAGGCTCATGCATTGAAATTCATCCTGCTACGGTATTTGTAATGCAATTTTCGTGGATTCTTGAGTTGCATTCGACCAAGCTCAAAGGCTATTTCCATTTTTCTCAGAACCAGAGTGACTTGGCAAATTTTCCAGAGGCGTTGTTTCCACTATGTTGCAACTTACTGTAACAAAATCTATAATAATTATATGGCAGTTGAGTTAATCAGTTTAACGAAGTTATTTGGAACCATTCGGTTACAGCTTAATTTTTCTCATACAGCTTAATTTTTTTCACAAAACATTTTCTTACACAACAAAATAAATGACTTTGAGTTCTTCTCTTAGTTTTGGATATAAATTGAACGATTTCCAAATTAAGATCTTTAAATATAGTTCAAAACGACCAAATTCTGTCAGAAAATTTTTTTTATTTTTGTACGTCATCTGAACTTTTATGTTTTATAAAGTTTAGTGCAAGATTGAATTCTCTGTCATCACATTAATCTCTCTTGTACTGAAAAAGATAAAAATGTGAAAAAAAATAGAAGCAAAGGAATTTCAAACAATGAGGGATCTGAAAATTTTCTCCCCTGTCTTTTGAATTTGTTTTTTATATAATTCTCAAGATATGGAAAAATAGTAGGGCTCAGTTGTAATAAATTATAAAGGATTTCATACTCATTGCATTTGAAGCACCGAACCTTTCCAAGACTTCCGCTGATGTGAAGCCGTTCACTTGAGTACTGAACCGCCTGCCACTTAAATGGACACTTCTGCGTTCTAGAAGATGCGGAGACGATTGTAGGAAAGATCTTGCTGCATCTTTACATTTTTGTTCCTCTAGATAACCTGTATGCGTTGGAAGTCGACAATATATTATTTTTTTAATATACAGAGAAAACTGAGCTATGTCATGAATATACGGACTACTTTTTGATTTTCAAGAATCATGTTAAATAATAAATCACTATTTAAATTGTAATTAACTATTCAATTTCCCATGTCAGGAATTAATGTGACACTGAAATTATTTCGTATATGCTGAAATTCTTCCAAAACGTCACTTAAGGTGATGTCAATGATCAGCATTTTTCCATTGTTCAAAGCCACTATCAAGTACTTATCACTAAGTATGAACGTCGCTCTCAGTGCGTAGTCACATTCGACGATTCTTACAAGGAAACATAGGGAGGTCGACCCCTCCGATTTTGATATAATTTATATATGTTGTAGTACATCGAAAACTAAGAGACACGTATTTTTTTTTATCGGCCCATAAACGGTTAAAGGGGTGAAAACAACCCCCGAAGATGGGCACCTCAAGGGGTGGTTTCTCAGTTTTGCATACAAGCGCTTCATGTATTCGAATGAAACCCACGCTAAAATATTTATATTGATAAATCATCGAAAACGGACCCAAGGCTTTCTAGGAGAGGGGGTTTTTAAGGGGTGAACAACCCCTATTTCAAAAATTTTATTTTGTACCATAAAAACTATTCTTCCGATTCGAACGGTACCAACTGCATTTTGTAAAGGTCAAAAAATTAGTCGATACGTGTTTCGGGGTTTTTCGGAAAAAATCGCTTTTAAGGGGGTAAATCACCCCTTTCGTCGTAATACCTTAAATCATTATAAAAACATTTTTATTCTTAATTATACTGTTGTACGGTAGCACAACCCCTTATATATATTATTGGAATGTGTTTAAACTCGAAAATAAGTTTACCTTCGACCGTGTTTCTACGCGAGATCATCCCTGTATCGATATTTACCACATAGCCCCTTTGTGAGTAATGAAACTTACCGTAATGAATCTTTTTTAGGTTCTATCTGTTCCGATTATTATTATTCGTCAACTTCCATGGATATAATATTTTTATCTACATTATAGGATATTTGTTTGGTCTCATTCTCCATAATTATTTGCAGGAACTACTGTGTTCTTTGTATGTATTTATTCAATCCCTTTGTATTTCTCATATTAGCGTACATATTCAACTACCATCATAATACGTTAATATAGTTTTTAGATTATTATTAGTTTTTATAGTCCATGCAGTAATGGTATTCGTCAAAAAAGTGTTGCAAGCAAAGTGATTTCTTACACCACGAACATCTTATTATTGCCACTTTCTCACAACCTTGAACATCACATTGAGGTCTCGATGATTGTCCGAAAGCAAATTCGACAGGGTTTACAAATTCTTCAGGTTTATCGCTTGTATAACCACATTTGTACCAAGCATATCGAAACAAATTTTGATACCTTGGAGAAGATAACTGATTATGAGTTAAAGATTGCAATTTAATTATATTATTTCTTAAATGTAGTTTGAGATCATAATCAAGTAACAAGACAGCGTCTGAAAAATGTCGAACAAAATTCTTCCATATTCTGAATCCATACACATCGAGTGGTTAAATCCTTCCGGTTGTACCTTTGGGTATGATCATTATTTTGATGTCTCTTCCAATCGGTGTAAGCTGCCTGACTACTTGTGTGCAATGTCCACTCCATGAATCTATTAAAAGTACGCTTTTTGAACCGATGTTAGGGAAAAAGACCGTCTCCAGTCACATCCTAAAGTGGTCTGCAAAATTCAAGATAACGTTTGTTTTAATTTTTCTTCGCATATGTAGGATTGAAAGATTTTGAAATAATTTTTTTTTCTTATAAAACGTTGTGAGCCCGACAAGGATTCTCAACGCTCATTTGTCGCCGGAGATTATATTTCGAATAACTGATAAATACTTGACCTCGAATTGATATAATTCATTTTAGTACTACACGTAACTTCCGTTATGACTTTTTTTTCATTAACTTTTTTCTTGAAAATAATTATCATGAATTTCAATTAAAGTTTGCGATTTGTTCGATAAATATTTCAAATTATCAATAAAAACTTGGCCTCCAATTGATATCATACATTTTTATACTGCATGTAACTTGGATAGTTTATTTTTCAATTTGTCCAATATTTATGAATTTTTTTGAAAATTTTTTATTTTTCTTTACAGAATTTTTTCGATTGTTTTTTATTTTTGTTGAATTTTTTTGAAGTTTTCAATTTTTCGTTTATTATTTCTATAGAATTTTTTTCCTGGTTCTGAATCTTTTTTCTATGTCATCCAGAAACAAGAGACCATTAATGTACTTGTCCCAACCTTTTTTTCCCTAGGTCATATTATCCTCTGAAATACGGCCCTTAAAAAGGGTGATTTATGAATTTTTTTCGTCATTATAGTGACGAAAGTAGGTTTCAGACTATTAGCGTTACCCAGAATTCACCCCGTGGAGGTTGTCTGCATGGAATTCCTGGTCCTCATAAGGGCCGTTGTGTGTATGTGTGTGTGTGCGTGCGTGCGTGCGTGCGTGCGTGTGTGTGTGTGTGTCATAGTTAGTGCAGTAGTACCGTTTACCGTAGGTATGGATGTAAAGTATAAAAATAATTTCATAAAAAAAACTATAAATCCAAGTTTAAATAATTTCAACAGAACAATTCGAAAAAAAGTTTCACATCGATGCCCCATTCTTTTTATATTATTCTAAAAGCTAAATCAATTGACAAAAAATTCCATCTAAGTTACGTGCAGTATTAAAATTTATGATATCGATTCGAGGCCAAGTATTTAAGGATAATTCGCATTATTTATTCTTATGGAGGAAACATAAGGAACTTAATCTAATGAATCAAAAAAGTTACCATTTGAGTTACGTGCACCACTAAAATTTATATCAATTGAAGGACAAGCGTTTTGTTAGTAATTCCGAGTTTTAATATTATGAAATTGTTCTATGGAGCGTTTGAATAAAAAAAAAAATCACATCAAAGGTATTGTAATTTGTTACTCTATGGTGGTAGAGATTAAGAAGAAAATTGATTCCCCTCAGACTTTCAGGATCCCCTGGTATTATTGACAATATTCGACGTCAATTTTGGATCGGTACAAATTATGCTTAAATATGTGTTAAAAGTACTGGTCCGGCCCATTACTTTTCATTTAAATTTTTCATTCAAATAAAAATCAGGGCCCTTCTAGGACTAATGGATCATACTGATGCATACAGAGGGGATTGAGAAAGTTATTTCCAAATAATTTTTACTCAATTACGTGAGATTAATAACAATTGCAAATGAATTCTCCTAGGCTGTCGTTCCGAAAGGGACACTTCGAGTTGAACACCCAGCTTTTGGACCCATGAAAAGGAGGTTAAAACAAGATGACACCTAAAATTTCAACCGCGGCAAATGGTTTTTTAAATTTTTATCACCATTTTTGTGTGGCGGTAGCCAACTCGCGAAGACGCGCACAGAGCACCTTTCGATGTGTGTGCGGAATCGAAGGTGCTCCAGATCCACCTAACGATTCCGCACACATATCGAAGGTGCTCCAAACCCACCCAACGATTTCGCACACACATCGAAGATGCTTCAAACCCACCCAACGATTCTGCACACACATCGAAGGTGCTTCAAAGCCACCCAACGATTTCACACACACATCGAAGGTGCTGCAAACCCACCCAACGATTATGCACATACATTGAAGGTGCTCAAAACTCGCCCAATGATTCCGCACACACATCGATGGTGCTCTGTGCGCGTCTTCGCGAGTTGGCTACCGGCACACAAAAATGGTGATAAAAATTTAAAAAAACATTTGCCGCGGTTAAAATTTTAGGTTTGATCTTGTTTCAACCTCCTTTTTATGTGTGCAAACGCTGGGTGATCAAATCGAAGTGTCTCTTTCGGAACTATATCCTTCTCCTATAATATATAGGGGATATTACTGTACATCGATAAATAAACGAAAAACATTTTGTACAATAAATATGTCTAAGCTTCTAGAATGACCCCCCAATTTATATTACAATGACGGCAATTTTGACTTCTCTTTTCTTCCAGCGAAATAATTCCATATGGGATAAGATCTAGCCCATACTTTTATCGGAAACATTAAACGGATAATAAATCGCATTTCAGTAAATTTTCAACCAGATTCTGCCGTACAATTTCGTTATTTTATTATAGGTTTTTATTTGAATGAAAAATTTAAATGAAAGTGATGGGCCGGACAAGTACTTTTAACACATATTTAAGCATAATTTGTATCGATCCAAAAACGTTGTCGAATATTGTTAATAATACCAGGGGATCCTGAAAGTCTGAGAAGGATCGATTTTTTCTTCCAAGTCTGTGCTACTATAGAATAACAAATTACTATACACTCGATGTGATTTTTTTGGATTTAAACACTTCTTAGAAAAATTTCGTAATGTTAAAACTCGGAATTACTAATAAAACACTTGTTTTCTGTGTGATATCATAAATTTTAGTGCTGGACGTAACTGAAATGGTAACTTTTTTGATTCATTAGAATTTTCTCAAGTTCCTGATGGGTCCTGTGGAAATGAATATTCCGAATTACCATTGAATATTTGACCTCGAATTGATATCCTAAATTTTAATACTGCACGTAACTTAGATGGATTTTTTTTTGTAATTGATTTAGTTGTTAGAATATGATAAGAAGAATGAGTCATCGGTTTCCAAAATGATTTCAAGCGTGATTTTTCGATTTTTTATTCTCGCGTTTCATTTGATTTTTTTGACACTTTAAAAAATGTCTTCCAACTTTGTATTTTTTAAATTATAATACTTCTTCATGATTTGTGATTTTTTTCGAATTGTTGTATTGATATCATTTGCAGTTGGTTTCATAATTTTTTTTTTGAATTTTGTTTTTAATTTTTCATGATATGATTATGAAACTAGGGACTATCTATGTACTTGTCCCAACCTTTTTTTCTCCAAGGGAATTTTCGAGATTTTATATAACGCCTTTTTCTCAAAAGTTCTCAAATCTTGTTTTGTGGATTAAATTAAGCTGAACTAACTACAATCACGCTAATTTCGAAAAATAAAAATAAGAACTATATACTCTGCTATCAGAAAATTGAAAATTCGATTGAGCAATTTTTTAAAAAATGTTCACATGCGAGACAAAAGTACTCGTCAAATCGATATATTCTTGTACCTTCTAACCAATTTGTTTCGGAAAATTCAGAAAAAAAATTGTCTCATAGTAGGTAAAAATTTCAACATTTTCCATAAAGTCCTAATAGTACAATATTCTTTTTTATCTCATTTAACTTGCTATTGATTATCTCAAGAACAAAAATCAACGGAGTGTGAAATGCGAAATTGAAACATTGGTTGATCTATCGAGGATTACTCTGTTATATATGTTGAAATTAAATTTTCGTAATGTTGATCTCATTCTCTTTAAATAATAAATTGGAAGCCGTATAATGACAAATAATTATGGTCAATAATTTAAACCACGGATGTTTATTTTGTGTGTCCAATGTTTGAAATTTGATTGAAAACTCTCATTAACGTTGAAAATACGGAATGATCGGTACATTAGAAGACAATATTATCCACTAATGCTGAAGGATAGCAATATATTTGATATTTTCTCAGGGTTTGAAATAATTTTAATTACGAGGTGTGAGAATTTTTGTTTACATTTTTTGAGATTTAATCCGAAAATGGGCGATCATCAATATACTTGGCCGAATCGTTTTTTCCCCAGAGGGAATTTTTATAGTTTGATACGAAATTTTTTTTCTGTGGTAATTCTAAACGATACAAAAATGTTTTCCAATGAGGTTTTTGAAAATTTTTGAATTTTTTTGTGATGTTTAAAAAAAATGTCTTAGATGATTTTCGTTAAGTTTTATGCAATTTATAACGGTTTAATATTCTTCGAATGTTTGAAATGATTCCCTTTATATTTCAATGTTTTCGAATAATTCCACAATTTTGTGAATTTAAAATCTTTTTTCGTAAGGTTTATAACCATCATGAAATTTTTCCCCCTTATTTATAAACTGTGTTTTCAATTTTTTTAAGAAATTATTGAGAATAAAAAAGATATAAAAGCTTTTCGAGAAACCAAATGTTTTCGTTGATTTTCCTGAAAATGTGACAGAAAAAGAGTGAGAGAAAATAACAGCTAATGCTCACCAAGTCTAACAGCATTGGCAATGTTTAGATATATATATTGTATTTTTAAATTAGAAATTTTTATTTCATTAAAAAATGGGCTTCCAATGAAATTTTGAAGCATTGTTTTTTTATTTATATTATCATACCCAGAGATGCATAGTGAATGTACACATGTCGATACACAGCATTTTTAAATTCTGCATGTAACCACCAAAGTTTAATCAGAGAAAGAAAAAGTATTGAGTTCTTCCACGTACAACCAAAGATGTCGTGGACCCACCCAACGGTTATGCACACACATCCAAAACTGTTACAGATCCATAATTCTGTGTGGACGAAACATGAAAGAGATGACGTATTCGAATTATGATATGTTCACATTGTAAAAAGCAATGATAAAAGGAACAATTCCTTTTTAAAAAAATAATTGAAAGTGAGGAAAAAGAAAACGTCACGAAAAGTGACAGTTTTTTTGGTGAACTTTGAAGAACGAATTTGTTCTTCAAATATCCTTTTGAAATATCCTCTTTGAACTAATAAATAAATTTTCATTATTAAATTTCAACCTCCGTCACCTTAACGTTGCTTGTTAACATGTTGCCCATTGATAAAAAAAAAAAATTTTTAATTCACTCCATTATAGGTGGAGCCCTACTTTTGCATAATTACTTTGTTTTTAGTTGTTACGTCCAGAAGGGACGAACGTAATTGGGAAATTTACTTAGTTTTCGCTGCCACCAACCTACACAAAGTGTAGGATTTTTGAAATGTGAAATATTTAGTAGATATTTTGTTTGGTCTAAATGAAATTAAAATAATTGGATAATTATGGGAATAACCGAAATATTGTAATATTGAAGTGATTAAGTAATCGAAATAATTTAAGAGATAACGAAAGGGTGCTTATATGGTCCCGTACGGGCCCCGAAGCAGAAGATTGGGTCGCTCAAATAATTATTAACCGGGAAATCAGATTTATTGACATGGAAATAGAAGGTTTGACGAGAACAGAAATAGATGTGAAAAGTATGCGAAAAGGAAAGATACAAAAAGGTTTACATCACACGAACGGGAACAATTCTCTCGTTCCGCTCCGCACACAATAATCGCGCCTTCGTTTGACGCGCGGTTCACACACACGCACAGAATTAACTTGGGTTTATGAAGAATAACAAATTGAGAAATAAACTTAACAAAAGGGTGCACGCAAAAGTCGGCAAGACTCGGCAAAAGAACGTCCGTGAGGCAAGGGGCAGTGTGTTGCTCACTTCGCGTTTGTTGTCGGAGGTTAGGCTTACGGGTCCTCTATGCAGTTTCACCATTTTTCAGGATTTACTAAACCGCCGCGAGTTGCTAACCTACGGAGTTATCCACGTGGACGACCGAGTGCCAGTGAAGATCAAACGGAACTGATGTACAAAAATCCTCGCCACGGCGACGAGAGCTCGAAAGCGATCGTCGTGACGGGGTTTTCAGCATCTCAGCACTTTAGTCGTTCCCATGGATAGGTCCCTCGAACTCGCGATCAGGCGATGCTGATCGGGCGGATTCCGAGGGCTTCCGGTCAGCGGCGACACGAGGCAACGCACAGAGATCGCACTCAAGGACGCTCCGTTGTCAAGTCGCGCAGTTGTCGGAGGAGGCCGTCGTCACGAACCGCGTATATTGAAATCACACGCGGGACGTGACATAGTCAAATATGTTGACTGCATAGTTAGAATAGGAGATCACGAATATTATAATAATGCTTTATTTCGTTCAAACCCCCGTTTCACCCTCTTAAAGATCGTATTTCAAATTTAGGCATTCTTGAAAAAAGTATTATTTTGGTCAAAATATAAAGGCTGCATCGTCAACTTGGGGGCACAGATATCGCAATACTGCCTAAATCACGTCCGGTATTCCGCGTAATAATTTCTTAATCTCAACTTATCAAGGAGAAATTTACAAAAATCATCTCGTATCCCCGGAATGTTACGTTCCCCACTTGAAATGCTCCTAATTCAGTTTTCATTTTTTGTGATAAAACAAGGATCCACGTCAGGAAAAAATTTTCCGTCAAGTTTCGAGTATTATATACGTCGAGCCGCTACCGCGTCTCTTGATTACAACTAAAAGTGCGCATAACTCCTTAAGGAGGCCGAAACGGCAAATTTTTTATTCTTGAAAATCTTCTTATTTTAGCCCAAATATTCAGAATCAACCGTTAAATCTTGGCGCTCCGGAAACCGTAGACGTGCCCTTCGTAATGTTGAAATTTTGTTTATCCGATCAAAAACTGACACACTGTTTGTACATATATATATATCAAGAGACTCGGTAGAGTCTCGGGACAAGTACATTGACAGCCCTGTCGTCTGCTGGCCCGAGGCTCTCGCCGAGACTATACCGACGCTGCTTACGAAAAGTAGCATGTTTCAGATTTCTAACGAAAACAAGCATGTTCCATATTACTACGAAAACTAGCATGTTTCGATTTTCACCACGAAAACTACCATATTTCGGTGTTCACTGCGAAAACTAACACATTTCGGTATTCACTGAGAAAACTAACACGTTTCGGTTTTCACTACAAAAACTAACAGATTTTCGATATTTACGGTGAAAACTATAGCATATTTCGGCTTTCACCTCGAAAACTTGCACGTTTCGATAACACTGGTATTGTTTCCAATTTTTTCTGCATACTTTTTTTGATCATATTCACGGAGAAAAGAAAATAGTACTGGTTACCAAGCCAGATGGTACTCAGTACTATCCGAAAAAAAATAAAATTTCAGATTCAATTCAATACTATGTGGATAACACTGGTTACTATTTAGATGCTACTCAGTACTATCTCGGATGTTACTCATTAACATCCAAGATTATAAACCGCCAGATGGCACTGGGTACCATCCAGATGGTAACCAGTAATATACCACATAGTACACGCTCCTATGTGACGATGTTACAGAGTCGTATCTTGCATGCGCATGCGCATACAGTATTTCTTGTTTACGTTATATATATATATATATATATATATATATATGCCGTAATTAAATTTTATATTTTATTTCGCGTATAATTATTGAAAAAATGAACATAATTAAGTATTAAATATCTAACGAGCGAATATAATATATCATTTTCTCGTTAAATTTAAGCTTGAAGTTTATATTTTATATTTAAGCTTGAAATTAAATTTTATATTTTATTTCGCGTATAATTATTGAAAAAATGAACATAATTAAGTATTAAATATCTAACGAGCGAATATAATATATCATTTTCTCGGTAAATTTAAGCTTGAAGTTAATATTTCTTCATTGGTTTATAATTTTTTTGTGTTATAATGAAAAGTTCTCATTAAAAAAAGCAAAACTTTTTGGAATAGAATGCATAATTTAAATATTTATATAATTCATATTACTTTCAATGTTTTATTAAGCGTAGTACACAGTGAATTACAAAATCAAGACTTGCATAACATTTTTACCACTGGCATATCATAAGACTTTATTTATATATAAATACATATTTTATGCGCAAACCAGGAGATGGTATTGCCCCCGCTGTGCGCCCATTCTCTGTCTCTCTCGCTCGGCGACGCAGAAGGAGAGGGGGTAGCCGCGTTCAGCGTAGTGCGTGACGTAGAGTGTGACAAAAGTAAGAAATCGTGCAAAGGACGTAAGTCCAAATGTAAACAAGCGTAACTTACGCCCCTCTGTCTCTAAGAAAATGAAAATCCCGAAATGATGGATTTCAAATCACTAACGTTACATATCTCAGGATCTACTGGACGGATTTACTTGCAACAAAGACCAATGGAAAGAGAAAAATCGAAAAAAAATCGTCACAAATTTTCAAGTTCTTTTATGAAATGGTTTATTTGTGAGAGCCATTTGAAAATTCTGTGACGTCATAAAACCGGCATATTCGCGTATATAAGAGTAGCGGCAGGGCTCGCGCTGGCTTTTCTTTTGCGCTGCAGTTTTTCCTTTTAATACTTGGCGTCGAGCCGCTACCGCGTCTCTTGATACCTTGCTTACCCCCATCTTTGCGATCCAAAATTGAAAATATTTTTCTACTATCTTTGTATAAATGCGAAGACTTAAAGTACGTCAGCTTAAAAACAATGTTGTCAAGAGCAATAAGTCAGCTACTATTTTTAGAAACTACTGGTGTTACAATTTCAACATCATCAGGTCAAAAACAAATTTATTTTTCATTGGCTGGAGTAATAGGAGATAATCTCGCGGTTCACTCAATATTGGGTTTTGTTGGGAGTTTTTCATCACACCATCCTTGTAGATTTTGTTTAATAAATCGGACAGAAATAAATAATACGTTTCATGAATCAAAGTGTATACTTCGAACAAATGAAAATTATGATGACGATTTATTAAAAAACAATCCAAGTATTACTGGTGCTTCTAAGCCATCAATCTTAAGTGATATTAAATCATCTACTGCGATAGATCTTTTAACCGTTGATGTCGCGCATGATGTATTAGAGGGAATCGTAGAGTATGATTTTGGCTTACTTCTCAACTATTTCATAAAAGAAGCGAAATTTTTCTCTCTCGACAATTTAAATGATCGCATTGAGTGTTTAAATTATGGACCTGATGAAATCAGGAATAAACCACGAGATATTAAAAAAAACCAGATTACTGAGAAACATTTGAAACCTTCTGCTGCAGAAGCGTTATGTATTATCCGCAATATTGGTGTTTTAATTGGTCATTTCATTCCAGTTGATAATATACATTGGAAATTATGTATTACGTTAAAAAATATAATAGATATAGTAACGTCACCTGCAGTACACAATGACTTATGTGATTATTTGGACCGACTCATTAGTGAATATTTAAGATTGTTAGCGTCGTTATTCCCTAATTCTCTTAAACCGAAACATCACTTCTTGCTCCATTATTCGCGCGTTATGAAACTCATGGGCCCAATTTGGAATCTCAATACAATGAGAGCTGAGAGTAAAAACAAGCAAGCTAAAATAACAGCACGTACAGCAATAAGTCGACGAAATATACCTAAAACAGTCGCTATTAGACATCAGTTACATTTAAGTTATAGATTCACATTAAATCATCAAAACGAGTGTGAATTGGACTGTGAGCTTCATTCTGTTATCTCTATTCAAGATTTACCTCAATATTCTTCTTATTGCCAAACCTTACCGAAAAAAATAACAGAAGAAGTCTACGAAGTTTCATCATTAAAATTCAAAGCACGTACGATAAAAAAAAATACAATCCTGACGGTTGCAACTAATACTGGACCTGATTTCTTTATGGTATTTACTATATTCAAAGATTTTGGTAATAAATTATTCATAATCTCGAGAGACATAACAAATTACTGTATTTACGATGAACATTATCAGGCATATGAAGTTTACCCGTTCGCTTTTAATGATTCGCCGAATTGGAAATTAATTACCTTTGATGATTTAGAATCATGTTCTACTTCTCATATTACTGAAGGTGGAAATAAAAAAAAATACATTGTGAAACGATGGGTATAGCAAAAGTTATTATTATCATCATTAAGATGATCATAATTATTATTTACTGTAATTTGTTTCTTTCAAATTTTGTATTGTTCAAGTTACTTAATAAATTGTTTATTCAATCCAACACAGACGTCTTTCAAATTTGTTCAACAATTGTAATTTTCCCACATTTATGTCTTGATGTACATATGTAAACTTTATGCTTATACACGTGAACTTTAGTGTTCAATTACTTGAGAGCTGTGTGGTAGAAAAATCTTAAAAAATTTATATTGTCTTATATATTTTTTAAAAATAAATTCTACCAAATTTTGTTAAATTCTTATCATTTTGAAATTCTTAATATTTTTAACGTGGTTTAGCATGGCAACATTGTATCGTCGCGATCCACCCTCCTTAACAGTACTACGACGATAACGTTGCATCGCTATTGTATTTTTTTGACCGGCATTATTATATCAACATAGTAAAAATTGTTATAATAATACGTCATTATTTATTTAAAAAATGATAAAAATACCAATCATGATAATATATTCTTCATATTTTATTGCTTGGGTTTTCAACGCGTATCTTGATGTGACCTTTTTTATCCGAAACAGCTGTTGAGCGTGATTTCTATCATATTTTGATACCGTATCTAGAGTCGCGGCAGTGACTCTGAGACAAGTACATTTATGTTTTGACGAGTTGCTGCCAGAGACTCTTCACCGGAGCGATAGCGTTTCCAATTGTTTTCGAAATCATATTTACTGAGAGTAATATCTTGTAAAAAAGTGTTTAATAAAAAAACTTAATATAGCGACCTCTATAAATTAAAGCAAGATTTGAGCTTAAATATATTGCACGTGAAGGCGCAAGAAAAAAAGATAAATTTCTTTTGAAGTAATCTCGTGTACATAATACTCGACATATAATAGTAACAATCTTTGAATCAAAATGATTCGTGATCTGAGTATGATACGATTTGCATAACAAAATTTTCCGTAGTTTTGTCGAGTACATATCTTCGCCGCGTCGCAGCTCGACCAGCTCGATCTAAGAGCCATGCGCTAACCAGTGCCATCTGTGAGCTGTTTTAGGAAGCACGAAGATTGAGAGGTGGATATCTTTCGACCCAGAGGCTCTCGCTATATGACTGTTCGATATTCCGATGGTTCGCTATTTGACTGTTCAATTTGCCTATGTTTCGCCATTTTGACCACATTAATGTTTGATGTCTCACTATTATATTTTCGAGACTGTGAATATTCCTAATATTGCCCATTCCCATATGAGATCAGTCGAATGCGTGATATATGAAACTACGTACAATTGATGTTTAAGAGTTTTCATTTATAGTTCATTCTCATATTTCATTTTTGATGTAAACTGATTTCGAACTCTTGATTTCTTCATTTTTTTGTTTACGTTACTATAGGTTCTTGTAGGATGAGTCTGTCTAGATATTATCGTTCTTAAATTTAGAAATTCGCTATTTTAGGTGTTTGTAACTTGAGGCATTCAAAAATCTTACTCCCACCCGCCAGAACTATTGCTAAAAAGTATCAGGAACTATAGAACTCATCTGCATGCGAAGAGAACTTGAGTTTATTTATGATATGCTGGGAAATGATATGTTAAGTTCACCGACATGTTGACCTTGAGGTCCCGGAACCCTGGAAACGCTAGGAATTTCTTCAGCATACTCGAATACCGTACCTCCCGCCACTCGTCCGAGCCCAAACGCTGAAGCTCAATCAATTTCTCAAGTAGCTCTGGCACTGGCGCCTGAACCTGCTTGTTTTCGTCCACGTCCGTGGATAGTTAGCCCAGATCACTTCGACTCGCTGTGGCGCTGCCAAAAAACACTCACTCGATGTGGAGGCCCGCTGGGGATTCTCTTGTGCCCCAGCCGGTGCCTGAATATGCTGTGCCAGAAGGGCAGCAAGACAATCTACCTTATGTTCTAGTACCTCAATCTGTGAACTGAATGCCGGACAATGCCTCTTTGCGGAGGGTTGGTCCGCCTCTTCGTCTCCCGAATCTTGGGAACCTAACCCCTCTTCTTGCCCCTGAATCTCCTCTTTGAGCTCCTCTCCTAGGGGTTCGACCGACATCTTTCTATCACCCTGGTAAGTAATTTGCTCGAGGTACACTGACTTTCTAACTAGTACCGAATTCTAACTAGAATCAAGTCAATCATTAAAAAAATTAATATTAAGATTAATTGTAATCTGAAAAATTTTCGAAATATTAATACTAATTTAATGACGTTGCAAGATTAGAACTTCCTTTGAACTGCGCTTACATGACATTTTCTCAATTGGTTGAAAACAAAGTCATGTTGGTAGCTGTATATAGACGTGGGGTATTTCCTTTAGTCTTGAAACGAAATCGCGCTTGTGAACACATGCATTCGAGAAAACGTAAGCGAAACCTTTGTTGTTGAAACCAGTTTATTATTCGGATCATGTCGAAGTAAGTATCTCTCTAATAGTTTGATATATCAATTCATCGATTATCGATATTAGCACCCTTCTGACTTATATATACGAACGAGATTCGATGATCTTTTGTGTATGTTCATTAAAACTTCAAAAAGTAAAAAAGGCACGCCAAGTATTAAAAGGTCGTGACCGTCGTTTTAAATGATTTTCTATATTCGGCAAATTGATGGCAAATTAAAAAACAATTACATGAGAGGATCATCAAGTTTTCTTCAAATATATGGACGGATGAGGCATTCCTTCGCCGAGCTTCCGATTGAAAACCATGCACGCCAAGCTTGTGTGTAATGTTGAAAATGAATTTGTGCAGTTCATCGTATAGATACAATGCATGCACTTGTACGCATAAACTGTTTTAAGTTTATAACCCGAGCTAGCATAAAAACAGATGATAATCTCTTAATAATTGCAGAATCATTCGAGAAACCTTTGTTGCTCTGTGACGTTTGCTGGAAAATTTTTCTGAATAAGTGAGGGATTAGGGCTAAAAGTGTACACGAATGAATTCCACAAGAACCTTAATTCATTCACTGTACTTGGCTACGTTAGAAAATGATCTCATTTTTTTTTATTTCCAAAATTCAGAATTCCTACAGGAAACGTAATTCATTCACTGTATATGTTACAATAAATCTCATATTTTTTCACAGTTAAACATTTTTTTAAATTTATTTATTGACAATGCGAATATAGAAAATCATTTAAAACGACGGTCACGACCTTTTAATACTTGGCGTGCCTTTTTTACTTTTTGAAGTTTTAATATTTACTGATTTCACTTCTTGTTGCGAGACGTGACAACTATATAGGAATCGTATTTCATTCACTATATTTGTCAACTTCAGAAAACGATCTCATTTTTTTTTATATTTTGAAATTTTTTATTGATAATGCAAATATAGAAAATTATTGGAAACTACGGTCGCGACCTTTTAATAATTGGCGTTCTTTTTTTACTTTGTCAATTATTTTTTTTCTGATTTAGCTTATTTTTTAGAGGCGTGACAATATTTACTTAAGAAAAAAAATACATTCCTCGTCTTCGACGAAAATTTTTAAAACGATTTGTTTCAAGTTGAGTGCTTTTCTCTATGTGCCAAAAGCAATCGACACAGCCAATTTTTCTATGTAGAAGGACGAAAACTGTTCATGTGAGTTAAAACCTTTTACAAGCAATAATGGTGACGATTTTGATTATCCATTCAGCAAATCGAATTTTCCAATGAAAGATTGGGAAATTCCTATGCAATGGGATGATATTTTCATTTTCTATTCCTTTTTTTGAAAAGCTCCACTTGTTTACTTGGAAAAATGATTTTTGAAAATATCTTCTTCTCATTCATGGATTCCATGTTGACATGGATACTGTCAATGGTTTGCAATGTCCAAGGAGATGTTTCCATGGTATTCAATGTCTAAGACCACAGCTTTATGGTTATTGGTGTCCAGTGATATTTTTTCATGGTCTTCTGTAACGTCTGAACCTGCCTCGTCAATGTAAACTATTAAATCGCAGATCTAGATATCGATAACTATGAGGAAATATATCGTAAACCATTGCACCGTTTACCTAAATATCGGGAAATATAAAATTGTCGAATATATATTGAAAAATACGAAGGCATCCACCTAGACATCGAAAACCCTATAGTCGCCAAACTAGACATCGAAAACTATAGAGCCGACGACCTAGATATCGAAAACCTTAGAAAAACTCACCACACTATCGGAAACTATGGAGCCATTAACTTTCATATCGGGAACCATGGACAAATTCACCTTAACATCGGAAACTATGGAGCTATCGACCGGGATAGTGAAAACTATGAAGTCGTCAACCTAGTCCACGAAAACAATGGGAAAACATACCTGGACATTGAAAACTACGGAGCCGTTGATCTAGACCTCGAAAAGCATGAAAAAACATACCAGGACGACGAAAGCCATGGAGAAATATACCTAGCCATCGAAAACCATGGAGCTGTCGACGTAGACATCGAAAACAATGGAACCGTCGACCTAGACCATGAAAACCATGGAGAACCATAACCAAACATCGAAAACTATGGAATTGTTGACCTAGCATCAAAAGCCATGACGGAATATACCTGGACCACGAAAACCATAAAGGAACATACGTAGACATTTAAAACTATGAAGAAATATACCTGGACATCCAAAACCATGGAGGAATACACCTAGATATTGAAAAATATGTAGACACTGTGACGTGACATTTCTGCCCCGCCACTCGTACGATCTGTGTCGACCAGTGGACCGGGTTTACGGTCCATTTTGGGACGCCCCTCGACTCACTGGCAGTGTTCGGAACAAAACTCAGCGTCACGTATCTTTAAGTATTAGTTTATTAACCCGTGTATTACCTTGCTAGCGAAATTTACCTGTTTTACCTTCTGTTACCTCCGCGTGCAAAGAAGAGGGAGAGAGAATTTTAGTTTGCCTGTTTTAAGTTCTAATGACGTGTATTTGGACAGCTTCGAACGATATTGGAGCGATTTGGCGTTGCCACCCGCCGGGGCCCCCCTCCCCCCATCAGTATTATTTTGGGTGAGGCTCTCCGATTGTTTGAGCCGATCTCGCTCATAAGGATCACCCCTCTCACACCGTCACCGAGCATCGAATAACACTCTCGACTTGCGGGCGGCCGAAGGAGCACGCTGGCATAGGCCATAGTTTGAACGCCGCCCGTGTCCTTCCCGCTGGAGCAACCCAGAGTTGCACCGCCCGCACTACCGTGGATTCGGGTGTCACAGTCCGTGTGAACCGGCGCCTCGTCAGGTGGGATCTGGGGGAGTTTTTCTGGAGGCGAGGTGCTGTTGTACCTGGTGGTTTATTTTGTGGGCCCACCACGTCTCCGAGACGTCCGGAATCGTGAGGGAGGCCTCCCCTCGTCCTTCCAGAGCTGCCCGCCGGATCCCCAAGAGGAAAGACACCCGGATCACGGCTATCAAGTCGAGAGGAGTGTTCCGAGTGAGCGAGGGAAGGGAGAACAAAAGGTGAGTCGTGATTAACCCGTTAGGGCAAAAGGCGTAATCAAAATTACGTTCATTACACGCTCCCCATTTGAAAACCCCGCGCGAAAGCGCGAGCCAAGCGTTCGCGCTCGGGCTCGCGCCTAGCGCGAGAGCGCTGCGTTGCCGGGGCCCGGTGGTGGGGACAACGCCGAATCGCGAGGACCGCTCGCACGCACAATGAGTCGAGTTCCGAACATCATTCCGGTGAGTCAGCGTCCAGTCGAGTCCAACGACCACCCCTTTGTGCAGCGAGCGTTCCTCGGTAAGTCCAACTCGTTATCTCCACCGAATTCACTGATCTAGACGAGCCCTTTTCTTTTCTCTTATGGTTTCGGAATATAGTTCCGATTTTTTATAGTTTATGTTGCGCTTCAGTGGGGCATGAGGGCGAGGTATCGAGCGAGATTGCGGCCGATACTTCCCGTGTTTCCCGTCTTTTGATATTGTCGTTTTGAAGGGCTCAGCTTGATCAGTTTTTCGTTATTAATTTGGTCTCAGTCAATTCTTTAAAGTTTCGCGCTAAAGTAGAGTCGGTCATAGAATTCGAGTCTTTGTGAAATAGCGTCGTACGCGCTGGAATATTCCACGCGACGACGCCTCTCTCTCTCTCTCTCCCTGCACGCGCCGAGGCTCTAGCGAGCATATTACCTCGCGTTTGTTTGCGCTCTGTCTCTCTCGCTCGCGCTGGCGAGCATCGTTTATACGGCGTTATATTTTGTCTTTCGTATCGAATCTTTTTCAACCGTTATTTTTACCTTCGCCTATATTGTTCTTTCTCTATTTCGTGTGACGCTTACCGTCTTTTCTGTTACCTTTTTCTGCGAGCATTATTATTTCGTATTATTGCATCATTTCTGTTATCTTCGCCAATATTAATCCGACGCTCATTATCCCTAATTTATCGTATTCGTTATTCGCGTCAGCTCGTATTACCTCCACTGAACGCGCAGGAACTTCGGCGTTACCTCGCGCTTGGCCGAAGTTCGCCCCGCGGTTACCTTCGGTTACCTTTCGTCGCGTATCGCCGGATTCCTCGCGATCGAACGGGTGCCAATTACCTTTTACCTTGGATTACCTAGGGCGCCGGCTGTTCTGGCGTTGCTTACCTTTTACCTTTTACCTAGAGCATCCGCCTGGCGGACGGCTGATTACCTTTTACCTGCACGCCAGAGCATCGGTTGTCGATTACCTACGGCACCCGGGAGACCACGAGGCGAATCGTTAACCACGTTATTACTCGATGAATTCGGGCGCGCCCCGCGCGAAGTCCCACGTTACTGCGCGAGCGGTCAAAGTTTTGCGACCTGATGCCCCCCCCCCCCCCCCGAATTAATTTCACTCAAACTTTATTTTGTATCGAGTCCAACCCGGTTATAATTTATCTCTGTTGCTGTATTCGAACTTATTCGGTCACTTTGAATAAAGCCTGAAATATGTCCAGAATTCTGCTTTGTCTTGGCTTATTTTTTGCTTTGCGAATTGCTACCTCTTCCCCAAGGATCCCCCCCTCTACCTTTCAGTATCTCAGATGAGCTGAGTAGCCGGACCGTCCTCAGTCACGCGGGTCTCTCGTTCCCTCTGTGTCGTACATTATATTATTTGACGTTACCATCGTTGAGAGTGAATGAATCAAAAGTCGAGTAATCGGCGGTACTTCGTACCTGGCGCCCAATTCACTCTCATGGCCGGAGAGTGGTGCGAGAGGACGAGACGGGTGAGCTGAGAAGGGACGTAATCGTACCCATCGGGGGAAAATATTACGTTACAACACATACCTAGACATCGAAAAGTATGGAGTCATCGACCTAGATCACGGAAATGATGAAGAAATATACCTAGAGAACAAAAACTATGTAAACTAAGACCTAGCCATCGAAAACTGTGGAACCATCCACTTAGACCACGAAAACCATGGAGAAACATACCCAGACATCGAAAACCATGGAGGAATATACCTGAACCACGAAAACCATGATGAAACATGCCTAGACATTGAAAACCATGGAGGAATATACCTGGACCACGAAAACCATGAAGGAACATGGTTTTCGTGGTCCTTCATACTTGGTCATTGAAAACTGTGGAGCCGTCGACCTCGACTGCGAAAGCCATGACGAGACATACCTAGACCACGAAAACCATGGAGGAGTCTACCTAGACCACGAAAGCCATGGAGGAATCTACCTAGTCCACGAAAACCATGGAGAAACATATCCAGACATCGAAAACTCTGGAGGAATATACCTGAACCACGAAAACCATGGAGCAATGTATCTAGACCACGAAAACCATGGAGAAACATATCCATACATCGAAAACCATGGAGGAATTATCCTAGACCACGAAAACCATGGAGAAGCATACTTGGACATCGAAAACTGTGGAGCCGTCGACCTCGACCGCGAAAACCATGATAAAACATGCCAGACATTGAAAACCATGGAGGAATATACCTAGACATCGAAACCCATGGAGGAATTATCCTCGACCACGAAAACCCGAGAGAAACACACCTGGACATCGAAAACTGTGGAACCGTCGACCTCGACCGCGAAAACCATGAAGAGACATACTTAGACCACGAAAACGATGGAGAAATATACCTTAGACATCAAGAACTATGGAGAAATACACCTGGACATTAAAAACTATGGAGAAATACACCTGCACATCAGAAACCATAGAGGAATATACCTAGACATCGAAAACCATAGAGGAATTATCCGAGACCATGAAAACCATGGAGAAACATACCTGGACATCGAAACCTGTGGAGCCGTCAACCTCGATCGCGAAAACCATGGAGGAATATACCTAGACATCAAGAACTATAGAGAAATACACGTGGACATGAAAAACTATGGAGAAATACACTCGCACATCAGAAACCATGGAGGAATATACCTAGACATCGAAAACCATAGAGGAATTGTCCGAGACCATGAAAACCATGGAGAAACATACCTGGACATCGAAACCTGTGGAGCCGTCAACCTCGATCGCGAAAACCATGGAGGAATATACCTAGACATCAAGAACTATAGAGAAATACACGTGGACATGAAAAACTATGGAGAAATACACTCGCACATCAGAAACCATGGAGGAATATACCTAGACATCGAAATCCATGGAGGAATTATCCGAAACCATGAAAACCATGGAGAAACATACCTGGACATCGAAAACTAAGGAGCCGTCGACCCAGACCTCGAAAACCATGAAAAAATATACCTAGACGACGAAAGCCATGGAGGAATATATCTGGACATAAAAAACTATGGGGTCGTCCACCTAGAAATCGAAAATCGCGATAGAATGTACCTAAACCTAGTCCTCCAAAACCCATGAGCTATCGCCCTAGACATCCTCGAAAAATCCAGCGGCGTCGACCAGAATTTTATATTTTTTTATTTTTATTATTTATTATTTGATGTTATTCGTATTATTCAATTTTTTTATTTTATTATATTATTATCATTTTATATTATATATTGTATAATATAATATATATATTATATTATATATTAATTATATTAAAATATTTATTATAATAATATTTTATTATTAATTAATATTAATAAATAAAATATATATTATATAATTATATACATATTTTATGCGCAAACCAGGAGCTGGTATTTTTTTTTTTTTTTTTTTTTTTTTACCAAGGAGTTGCGGAAATCCTTTTTACGGATTCCATGTAGTCTTACGGACTACATGGGTATGTGGGACTCCCAAAAAAATAGGCCTACCCACTAAAACCGCCACCTCCTTGTTGTCCTTCCCCCCAGCCAGGGACTATGTTGATATTACTTCTGACTGGGGGTTCTGTCTGTGTTCGTTCGTTCGTTCTGTCCCACCGTTATCGTTACGTCGCGTCACTCCGTCTGCTCAGTTGTCCGTCAAGCAGCCGTCCGCGTTCTTGCGTCTCAGTACGTTTTCTGTGTAGGTGGCGACTAAGCGCCACCATTCCGGTCTCTGCAGCATCACCCCGACGATGTTCTCCGGGGTAATACTGCCAACTGTCATTTCCAGTTCCCGTCTCTGTCTCGTCCAGCGGTCGCACACGAAAAACGTGTGTTCCGCGTCGTCTCGTTCGTGTCCACAGTACTTACAGTCGGGTGTCCGTACTCTGTTCATCCTGTGCAGGTACCGTCGGAAGTAACCGTGTCCCGTCAAGAGCTGGGTTACGTAAAAATTTACGTCCCCGAACTTCCTCCCGAGCCACGGCCTCAGGTCCCGTATAAGTCGTTTCGTCCAGTTACCGCGTCTTCGTTTGTCCACCGTCCTTGCCAGTCGTCGATCGTCCTTTCGCGCTCGGCGATTGCCGCGTTCTTCCGTCCTATGTCCGCGCTGCTCCCGTAGATCCTCTTGCGCTCAAAGGCAAGTAGATCCACGGGTATCACGCCCGCCACCACCAGAACTGCTTGTGCAGAGACTGTCCGGTAGGAGCAGGCGATTCTCAGCGCGCCCTGTCTCTGTACCATCGTCATTGTCTTGCAGTACTTCTTTGTCTGCAGGGAGTCTGCCCAGATCTCCGCACCGTACAGGAGGACAGGAGCTGGTATTGCCCCCGCTGTGCGCCCATTCTTTGTCTCTCTCGCTCGGCGACGCAGAAGGAGAGGGGGTAGCCGCGTTCAGCGTAGTACGTGACGTAGAGTGTGACAAAAGTAAGAAATCGTGCAAAGGACGTAAGTCCAAACGTAAACAAGCGTAACTTACGCCCCTCTGTCTCTAAGAAAATGAAAATCCCGAAATGATGGATTTTAAATCACTAACGTTACATATTTCAGGATCTACTGGACGGATTTACTTGCAACAAAGACCAATGGAAAGAGAAAAATCGAAAAAAAATCGTCACAAATTTTCAAGTTCTTTTATGAAATGGTTTATTTGTGAGAGCCATTTGAAAATTCTGTGACGTCATAAAACCGGCATATTCGCGTATATAAGAGTAGCGGCAGGGCTCGCGCTGGCTTTTTTTTTGCGCTGCAGTTTTTCCTTTTAATACTTGGCGTCGAGCCGCTACCGCGTCTCTTGATGAGTGTTAAAACGAATTGAATTTGCAATAGGAATCCTAAAAAAATAACTTGGGCTCTCGTTAAGTGGGTTGGAGGGATTGATGACAAAACGTACACAGTCGGAATTGATACTAATCATATAAAAAACTTTGATTATGAAAAATTTATGGATGAAAACGAAGACCCAAATAAAATTTATACAGTTGAATGGCACGACACATTGAAGAAGCCCCTAGGTGGTTGGGCTTGTTACAGCGCTCTAATTATTGCCGTATCCAGTGAGTATAGAGTTTTATATGAACGTTGAAGCACGTCACGTCAAGTATAATAATATGATGGACCGTATTCAAATTCAGGCTCAATTACGGTACTAGAAAAAAAGCTTAATGTGCAGGTAAATAATGAATAATTGTTTTTTAATTATTTTTATAAACACAGTTTTCTATTTTTAAAAAATTATAAATAATCAAAAACAAACCCAAAATATAACAGATCCACAGCAGCGGAGAGGGTAGTCCCGCTGTTACCACAACGCAGACACATCCAAAAAGATCTGGATCAAAGCATTTTGAAACAATCGTAGAAGTTCACACATTTCCATCATCGGAACAGGTGTGAAAATAATTTTTGCTTTAATCACTGAACAACAAATTGTAATTCTATTGAGTCAATATACTGTTACGTCCCGGTATAAATTGTTATTACCGTGGTCGTAAACGATGCTTCAGTTTCGGTCAGCTGGAAGAGACCGGGGATTGAAGCGATGTCGCTTGACAAGCGGATCCTTTTTGGTTATATTTTGAGTAAAACCCACTTACCTTTACGCTGATACTTAGGATTTACGTAGATTGTGCTCGACGTCCGCAAGACGGTCCGATCCCTTGTTCTCGGGTCACCCGGTATGTAGCCGACGGCGATTAGAGAAAAATGAGTAGAGGATAACAGGTGGAACCGTTGTTCGCGGATATATTCGCGCGGGTGCAATAAAAACAGAACTCCGCGCGTTAAGTATTTGAAACAATAAAATTATATTCAAAATAATGAGTTGATGATGCGATACAATTTTGAATGGGTTTTAATATTTGTCAGTGCAACCAAAGCCGGAGGAGAACCGATCGGTTTCGTTCGCGAATGAAGACTCACTACTCTTTTGCATTTTTCTCACTGACTCCGGCTATCTTGTCCGAGTCAGTCGTAAATGCTTAGGCCGAGGTTCCCATGATCTTGGATTGATGCTTCAGCATTTTCTCATGGCAAACCGTCTCACGGCGTTCGTCGCTGCTGATTTGCGTTTTCTTATCGCTAGGTGAGACGGACCGCGAGCGGTTCGTCTCTTCGAATAATTATTCTATTAACGTAATTTACTACGTTAATTATTTATTATATTTCTATAGATTCTGTTAGGCAAAAATCAAAACGAATCTCCAGGACGTAACAATACTAAGACATTCTATTGAAAAAAAGGCTGACAGCGGAGAGAAAACTTCCAACAATCAGGTATCGCAGAGACAATATAAAAAATCTGGATCGAAGCGGCTTGATGTCTCCGCAGGAGTTCTCCAAACAAATCAAACAGCGCAGCAGGTGTAGATATAATTTTTATTCACCACTTAACATCAAACTTTTAGTGAACATTTGTTTATTAAGCATAAATAGAACCATAAAAATTAATTTGAGAATGTAAAAGGTTGATAAAGGAGAGGACAACGCTGGTATTCATACTTTGCAAAAAGAAAAGCTCAACGAAAATGCAAAGCGATGCAATATTTCTAGCGAAGAAGACCACACATCACTGCAAGTATGAAAACTGTTGACTATTGCTCCTGACGCTTGCTCTATACCCATGGCTTTTTGATGATCGAATTATAACGAATGAAATTTTGATTAAGGCTGCTATTGGAAAAAACAATCCAACTGTTAAAGTCGGACAACCTAACTGGATGAAACGTCACCACTTAATCGTGGATGAAACGTCATCAGAGGTAAAACAAAAATATTCCTCATTTGTTATATTAATGGAAATGTTATTTCCCGCAAGGAACTTTGCAATTTTCATAATGAATTTCAAAATTTATAAAATCTCCAAAAGGATGAGGAATGTGAGGACACGGCATCGGTACATAGTGAAAGCAATGAAACGATTTTTCATGACCAACATCCGACACCGTCTCCATTGATAACTAAAGTTCCTTTTCGTTCAGTTATGAAATAAAAATAATAACGAATGAAAACAAAAATGACCTTACAATAAAACGAATGAAAAAATCATTTTTATATTTATTCATAATCGTTAAATATTCAAATTAAGTGCCACTATTGACCAGTCAATGTTAATAGCATACGCTGAAGCCTTTATTAATCTTTTGAGAATCATATGAAAATATTTTCAATGGAATTAAAACCATGAAATTACTATATTTTATTATTATAGGGAAGAAATATCGCTAGTGAGCGTCGAGTTGACGTCAGATCCATGAATGATGATGAACCATCCACTTCAAATTCACGGGAAAACTATGTGACAGTAAAAGATTTTCAGAAAGGTATTATTTGAAAATGGAAATCTCAACATGTTAAGAACAATAGCAGTCATTTATAAATATACTCGGAAAAAAACATTTTATCAGTTAAAATCTTCTCGTATTAAAAATTTTTTGAACTTTTTTGTATCCTAGCCTTCACAGAATTACGTGAGCTTTTATTGTCGACATCACAAAGACCACAATCGAGATCAGATACTGAAAAAACAAACTCGAATGGAGACATGGTAAAACATTCTCAAATTCTGTTCACGTTTTTCACCAACTATTTTTCAATACACATGTTATTTTTTATCATAGAAAGAATTAGGTCGCCCAGGCTACATGGTTATGATTCCTTATAGCGAATTTTCAAGGGCAGAATCAGCACTAACGCCTACAGCGATGGCAACAATGTTGTTACGAGCAGTGTGCTCGGAGGAAATACTGCTCGTCAGTAATTATAAAAGCGGAACACCTAAAAATGCCAAAGAGCCCAACATCAGGCACAAAGCTCCCGACAAAACGAAAGTTGAGGCAATCAGAGGTGAAAAAAATCGCATCCCCCCACAAATATATGTAGTTTTTTTCCCAGGGAAAATAACTTATGATAAAATATTTCCGTTTCCAGAAACAGTGAAGCAACGATTTGGAAAAGAATTCCGAGAAGGCGATTTCGGTAGAGCCATCAATGTAAAATGTAACAAGCTTAGGCAACTTCGCCGCGAAGCAGAAGTAACTGTTGAAAAATATACTTAATTTTTTGGAAATGAAAATTAAGAACTATCCCGTCAGATAATATATGTAAATTTTGTTACTGTTTCTTTATTCCAGGCGAAACGGGGAAATTCGTAGAGAAGTGGTTTTCACTTCTCCCTTCAAACTTTAAACATCACAAAAATGAGGGATATGAATTCAAATTTATTTAAAATAAAGGAAAATATATAACCTTATAATGATTATAAATCAATATGAATAAAACTTAATTACGATTGATATTTGTTGCGTGAAGATCTGGTGTTGGTGAGGAAATAAATGACGCAATGCAGGTCGGCGTAAAAAGTGTAACAAGATGGTGCTTTATTTGATATCGATGGTAAAATAACCATGAAGGAATGTCCCGACAATGAATGATAGGCCCGAACGATTAGCCCGGTGAGAAGGAACACGTGAGAAGTGACCCGGTTGTCGTCGTCGAACACACGTTCGACGAGGCCGAAAGGATAGCCGACGCGTGCTCGCGCTTGCCCGAACGATAATCCCGAAATATAGGAATAATCCCGCGTTTATAGGTCCCGGAAAACGTATCAAATTGTAGCAGATAATGTTCCGAATGCGTTGAGCACAATATTTTTAGAATGGCACCCGAAATGTGAAATGTTGCCAAAAGAAAGAGTGAAGAACACGGAGCACGTCAGCACGCTGTACGACCGGATCGAAGACTATCAATCAATATGGAGATCGATGAAGACGCGCCCGAATTGCGCGCCCGAATTCGTCGATCGCGCCCAAATTGCGTATCTAGTACGTGCTAACCCCCCGCGAGAGCGTGAGAACTAGAGCACGAAAAGCCCATTGTCTCACGTTTCCCGAATTCCCGAGCCCGCGAGCTAGCGACGCCCGCGGTGGGGCGAGCACTCGATCCCGAGAGCGCTCGCCGGCACCGAAGCCTCGCTAATTCCTGATCATTCCGCCTGTCATCGGCAGCCGTGCTGTCGATTAATCTCCCGGATGAATTGGCAGGACCGCTAGTTTGGCGATCGGCCTCTTGAGTGTCGTGGTCGCCGTCTTCATGGTGACGACCCGAATGAGCCCGTCCCGTCCCGGATAAACCTCAACGACTCGTGCCCGTGGCCATTTGAGGGGAGGTAGATTCCCGTCAGTCAGCAGAACCATCCTGCCGACCCGAATTTGATGAGATGGGTGATGCCATTTGGAGATGGATTGCTGCTGCTGGAAACAGCCCGATGACCAATGATGCCAGAAATAACATACCTGTTCTTGAATGAGTTGCCACCGCGACAACCGAGTGACGTTCACATCCCGAAGTGATGGCTCTGGAATGGCCGTAAGAGCTTCGCCGATGAGAAAGTGCCCGGGGGTGAGTACGGAGAGATCGTCTGGATCCTCCGAGAGTGGTTCCAACGGACGTGAGTTGAGCGCCTCCTCAATCTGCGTAAGAAGAGTTGTGAGTTCTTCATACGTGAGGCTGGTCTCCCGAATCGTCCGTTGCAGGTGAAATTTGACGGATTTCACTGCCGCCTCTCATTTCCCGCCCATGTGAGGTGCCAAATTTGTGACGGATTTTTCTTTATAACACGATGCCACAAAACTATTCTTTCTCCCGTACGTCGATTTATTTATTTGGGCATCCGCACCTTGAAAATTTTTCCCGCAGCCGCTGTATAGCGTATGTACGTGACCCCGTCTCCCGGTGAAACGGCGGAATGTAGCGATGAATGTATCAGTGGTGGCGTCAGTTACGAACTCGAGATGCATCGCCGAAGTGGTGAAGCAAACGAAAATGCACAGCCAGCCTTTGTATGTTTTGTGCCCGCGTCCCCGCCAGCTTTTGAAAGAGACTGGCCCGGCGTAATCGACGCCAGTGAATAAGAAAGCCCGTGCTGGAGTGACCCGTGTTGAAGGCAACTGGCCCATGAGTTGCTGTGCCCGATGTACCCGAAAGCGCGCGCAATGCACGCACCGAAGTATTCAGGAACGAGCCGGGGCCCGACCTCCGATTATCCAGTACCGCTGGCGCAGAAACGCCAAAGTTGCCTGAGTTTCCCCGTGTAGCGTACGCGTATGAGCGTCCGAAATGAGTAGATGCGTGAGTGATCAGTCCCGCGGGAGGATGGCTGAATGTTTGCTCTCAGGTTGTAAGGCTGAGAGCTTCAACCGTCCCCCCACCCGTATGGTCCCGTGAAAATCAATAAACGCCGTGAGTCGCGTGAATGGATGCGACTTCGGAAGCGTTTGACCCGCCGAGAGAATCTTGAACTCCGTCGCAAAGTAGGCCCCTTGAATTGCCTTGACCCAATATTGTAGTGAGTGTTCCAGGTCGCCCAGTGTGAGGAGTGAGCCTGATGCATCCTGACCCGCACCTTTCAGGTTTGTAAGCGCCTTGAAAAGTAGAGAAGTGATTCTCAACAGCCGTGTGAGAGAGGAATACCGGTAAATGAGATCAAAGACTGGTGAGGGTTGTGTTGAGATCGTGAGAGTAAGACCTGGCCGCTCTTCGAGCGCCGCTGAATCTGCCGTCCCGATGAAATGAGTTGGCCAATGTGAGGATGATTTTACTAACCAGTGTGGCCCGTCCCACCATAATGAAAATTGTTCGAGCTGTGAAATGGTTAGCCCGCGTGAAGCACAATCCGCTGGATTGTCTCGCCCCGGAATGAATCTCCATTGACCCTAAGGAATGAGCTCTTGAATTACTGATACGCGATTTCATACGAAGTCCTTCCACCGCGAAGGATGACTGGTGACCCAGGTGAGAGTGACCATGGAGTCCGTCCATAAATACACTCGAGAATCCCGAAGTTCCAACGTATCCCGAACGTAGTTCGTGAGTTTGGCGACCAATAACGCGGCGGCGAGCTCTAACCGCGGAATGGTGAGCCGTTTGATCGGCGCGACTTTTGTTTTTGAGCAAACCAGCGCGGTTCTAGGGCTCGTTCCCGGACCCGTAACCCGAACGTACACGACCACTCCCAGTGCGAGTTGAGAAGCGTCAAAGAACCCGTGAATTTCGACCGTTGACCCCGAGGTCAGATTGAGCCACCGCGGAACCGCGGTGTTCCCGAGATGAGACAGATCTTGGTGAAACGTGATCCACGATTTCGCGATCTCCGAGGACACGGGGTCGTCCCACGAGAGTTTTTCTAGCCACAGCCATTGCAGCAGAATTTTTGCCCGAATGACCGCCGGTGAGAGAAACCCGAGAGGATCGTAGATCTGAGCAATCTCCAAAAGAATGACCCGTTTTGTTATGTGTTGCCCGTCTGTGTACGGAAGTGAGGTGAACTTAAAGACGTCTGGCCCCGGAAACCATGCGAGCCCGAGAACTTTGATTTCACACTCGTCGATTGAGCGAGAAGCCTCAGAACTCGACTCTACCCCGAGATTCGTGAGTAAGGCCGGACTGTTGCTCTGCCACTTTCCCAGCGGGAAGCCGCTCGCCGTGCAAATCCCGATGAGATGTCGCGCCTGGGTGAGAAGTTCCGAAATTTGGTCAGCCCCCCCCCGTTAATATCGTCCACGTATCGCCCCTTTGTAAGAGGAGCGACTGCGGCGGGATATTTAGCACCTTCGTCTGCTACCAGTTGAAGTAGCACCCGTACCGCGAGAAATGGAGCTGACCGCGTTCCGTATGTGACTGTGGTCAAGTGGTAGTGAGCCGTGTTCCCGTTTCCATCCACCCAAAGAATTCGTTGTAATTCCCAATCATCCCGATGAACCCGAATTTGTCGAAACATTTTGACTATGTCAGTCGCGAAAATGAATCGATGACGCTGTACCCAGAGGAGAACGTCCGAAATGTCCTTTTGTAATTTGGCGCCCGTATACATGAGATCGTTTAATGAAGTCCCAGAATCCGTGTTGCAAGACCCGTTAAACGTTTGAACCATAGCTTCCAACCTCTCAAACATTCTAGATTTATTTTTTTCGATATTGCTTTGACTATTATTCATGGAATTTTCATCTGATACATCGGATCTCTTTTTATTATCCCCCATTATACTAATTCCCGATGACTCTGTTGTATATACGTTTACTGTGTTTATTTCAGTATTCTTTTGAATTTTATTAATAGGTGATCCCCCTTCACGTTGGATGATTTGTATATAAGTTATATCTCTCTCCGCGGATATATTTACGTGTTCCGTGGGGATTTGTCCGAAGGACACTAGTTCGTTGGGAATTAATTCTTCTTTTAGCATTATTGTCTTACGCTCGAAATTTATTATTGTTCCCGTACGAAGCATCCAATCACTACCTATTATCATCATATTCGACAAATGTGGTATGACCAGAAACACAGTATTTATTATTATCGGTCCGACTGTTATTTCTAAACGAATCTGTTTTTTAACGGGGGTTGGTTTTTTACCAATAGCGCTCAACACTACCATATTTGAGACAGGTAATTCAACAAGCGTCACAAGATTCTTTAGATATTCATAAAAATTTTCTGAAATGCAAGTAATCCGACTACCGGTATCCATCAAGGCCCGGGTGGGAAAACCGACTTGAAAAACGACAATATGCGGGCACACTGATACGTCGGTATATCCCTTTTCTTTTACCCCATTTAAATCATTATTGGTAGTGTGTATAAGGTCTTCAAACAGATCATAAGGGGTGTGACACACGTGCGTGTGGACCTCGCTTCACTGTATCACCCTTCAGTTTAAATCTTGTTCCTCCGGTATTTGATTTGCCGGTAATGACGAAATTGCTTGATTATGGCTAACAAATGATGGTGGTGGAACCGATAGGTCCGGAATTGGATACCAAGGTTGCGCCTGTATATCTAAACCCCGAGTTCGGTATGACGCATTTTGATGATTATAACTATTTGCGTTATTTGAGTAACTGCTTTGATTTGGGCTTGGATTGGACGAGCCTGCTTGCTTAGAAGGATTGTTAACGAAGTTCCGACGAGGATCGTGGGGTTTGTTTTCTTCATACGACATATCGAGCTGAGCAAGAGCTCGTGCGACCATGTTCGTATCACCGTAGTCAATCGTAACAAGAGCATCCCGAGCCCGAATCGGTAATTGTTGTACAACGCTATAATTTATTTCGTACTGATCTATTTTTGGAGTAAAGTACTGCGCTGCACTCGCTTGCTGATGGAAATAAGTTTGCATTGTTCCATCAGCTGGGTTATACCGACGAGAGGACCACTGAGATTTCAATCGCACCTGTGTGGGTACTGAGTAGAACTCTTGTATAAATATCGTTTTGAATGTTTCGAAAGTTAAATTTTCGGCATGTTGTGCTCTATACCAATCGCGAGCGCGACCTTCTAAAAGTGTTTCTAGTGTTACGTCCTAGCATTACGCTAAACGCCCCTCACTTTTTCTCTTCAACTCAAACGCTATCACGAGTATATTTCTAACCTTTATCATCATTTGTCGATACATAGTTCTTATCTAGGAATATATTTAAACACAGAGCGTATCCAGACCATCCATAACAAATACATCCTGCGAGACACTCGGCGCTCGCACATATTTTTTTTCCTCAACTGTCCATTCTTTAAACACTCACAACGCGCGCCCTAGACTCTCCCCGACGTTCCGGCGCCACAAATAATCCTACAAGACGAGCACGGAAAACCAGAAATAAACAGTCCAAGACCGATTTCCTATCCTTGAATTTATTATCAATGCAACATTTCCTAAATCCACACGAGATTCCAGAGACGCGTTCCGAAACTCGCGTTTCCCACGAGTCCCGAAAACAGATGCTCTTATCTCAAGTGCAACACGTGCACATCTCAGAACTCCGCTTAACACACTTTCCCTAATTCCGAGAAAACCTCGCGCGACTTTTCCTCCAATCGTATCTCCGGAAAAGTCTCCCCCATATTCAAATCCAATCATCAAATCAGACGATACTTTTTACCCAATCCAAACTAAAAAACCACAGAGAACAAACCCCCTCTACAGCATCCTACCCCCAAAAAACACATCCTTCTCTCGAACTCTAACTATGCTAAGAATCTTAGTTGTTAGTCAGTTAGCAGCGAACCTCGAAACAATTAAGATCGGAGAACTCTCCCTCTCTAATCCAAATCACTTAGGAGAACTCTGTCATAATCGCTAACTCAAAAGTACATAGTAAAACATTTCAATTTCAAAGTGTAAATAAGTGTAATAGTCAATCAATAAATTCATCAATATATTTTGTAGTGAACAAAATATCATCGCATACACTTATTTCGCGAAGCCTTCGACACCGCTCAACAATTGGAAAATCCTTCCAATTTGCGGGTACAACCTCAATAAAAAGGTCACGTATACCTGAAAATATAGTATATGTTCTCGGGGCTCGCACAAGTCCCAAAGAAGACTCACTGGCAGATGTACTCAATGTACACTCTGCTTCTCTAAATCGGCGACTGTGCGCCCCCCAACTAATCCTCCCTCCTGGGACGTAACACTAGCACTAACAATTTGCAATCCTCTTGGACCTTCTTTATCAAAAAGTATTTTTCAACATTTTCCAAGAACTCATTGGAATTTAATTTGAAGTCATTTCCAAATTTAGGAGGTTTAATATTCAAATTCATTGATTGAATTCCACATACCAGCCCGTTTAGCATACCTGTCCGTGTATCACCATTTTCATCGCTAACGCTCGAGTTATTCCGAAGTTGCTCATTCTCTTCCTGAAGCTTCTTAATCATTTGGTCAAGACGACGTGTTTCTCGTCGCATTGATTCCAATTCCGCCATAAGCTTCAGTCTCACTGCCTCCCACTCTGTACGCTGGCGAGCCAAACGCTCTCGATCTATTCTGTTTTTCTCGGCATCGTCGATGGAATTATCGCTCGAACCTGCTAGCGGATCGGTGTTTACATTTTTTAACGGCATGATAGAAGTACAATTATTAGAATTCGTATGCTTCTTGGATAGTTGTTTCTTTTGAAATTGAGCTCTGGTAATCATGAAAATTATATTATCTTGTTTTGATACCGATTATTATTATCGTCGAACACGAAATAACTCTCTCGTGTCCTTGTTCGGGCGCCAATTGTAACAATTTTCGTATATATGTTGTAACGGTACGTTCGTCCTTGTGCACACCGTCACGCCTGGATTCAAGCAATTCTATAATAAAGAAGAGCGGGCATGAAGGAAAAACAAAAGTAAAATGAAATTAGATTGAAATGACAAATGTTTTATTCAATTTTTAATTGTTTTAAACCAAATTACAAAAATAAAGGCTTTTTATTTGAAATCGAGTTTTTCCGCTTTATTTTAATCGCATGTAAAATTTTATTTCCGGTATTTTTCTCCACACAAAAAGAAAATAATTTTCGCAGAATTAATTATGATGAATTTCGCAATGAATTTAAGCTCGCTTTTATTTGAATAATGATAGTTTCGCTTGCAATAATAATTTTTCAATAATTCTCGTCAACGCTGGTCTTGATAAATTTTTAATTAATTTTGTTTGATAATTCGATCATTTGATAATTTGATAATTGAGCTATAATTCTTAGAAACTCACTTTTTGACTCTATACAATACAAATTGATTGTTCAAGTGGATTTTTGTGGTTGATCTCACTCTTTTGACTCGATATAATTCAAATTATGATTTTTTTTTTTAGTGAGATATTTCGCTTTTTGGAATAATTTAATTGGCTCAAAATAATAAATGACTCGCAATTGTCTCGTTATGAGAATAAAGAAACTTGGTCGGTTTTAATAATTTTTAATGAATTTAATTAATTGAACTGCCACTCAGAAAACAATGATTCGTTGGAAAAGAATCCACCCAGACATCTTGAGACAAAACGAAGCCGAACTGTCCCGGCCCCTCTGGCGTGGAAAGGTAGGAGTCCTACCCAAGAATCTTGTGACCGAACGAAATCGAACGGCCACGGCCCTCTTGGATAGAAAAAGGATTGGAAATCTACCAGGAATCTTGAGACAGAACGGAATCGAACTGTCCCGGCCCTCCTGGATAGATCGGAAACTCTCACCTAAGAATCTTGAGTTCAAACGAAATCGAATGAACCCGGCCCTCTTAGCGTGAGAGAGGAAAGATGTTATTCTATTTGAATTTTGAGTGGGATATCAGCGATGTTATTTGGCTCTTTGTTTTTGTGAGCGATTTTGAAAATAAGCGAAAATTTTATGTTTCTTTATTCTTTAAATTTGGGCGAGTTCACGCGGCGAGATCCGGAGGCAAGACTGGCTTTTGGTTATGACATGCGAGTCGAGCTCTCAGGGATTCGAGACATGACTGGCTCCTAGCATGGCGAGATTCGAGATGAGACTAGCTACCGGAGCTTCTGCGCTCGGGTTTTTATACTCTCCCGATCAAAGGAAATAATAATAATAACGCGCTTGGACTTTGTCCCTTACTCCAATTCGCTGCGCGACTTAATCTCGAACCGGGACTCCCACTCTAAATTCTCTGATTGGTGCGCTAACTCCCCCGCGTGGGTCCTAATTGGCCGAGTCGAGCTGTAGTCACACTGTGCATGTGCAAAAATTTAATATAATTTAATAAAACCAATTTTTATTGCTTCTACGCACATTTCGCGTCTTTCTTAATTATTTTGTTTTATTCTTAATTGATTTTATCCCCAAGAATCTTTTATTTCGTTTCGATTAATTTATTTGTTCGTGATTACGTCTATTGCACGTGCCTGTGAAAGTAGGTCATCGCGCATGCGCATTGTGCACGCTCGATCTTTCAAAGAAAAGTTTTCTTAAAAAATTAAATAATTTTAATCTGAAATTTTCACTAAATTGCCCACAATACGTTTCTTTAACGATCCGCATCATTATTTTCAATAAGAAAAAGTTTGTTTAATTGAAATTGAATAAAATCAAGAATTTTGCGAGTCTCGGGAATTTTGGTGAAAATGAAATTGAGTTGGCAGCGCTGAGCGCCTCGCTTCCCGAGCGCCGCTTCGCGAAGTGACAGTTTTTCAACATGGATGCCGGTGTAAACACTCGTGCGTGCCATGTCGTCGAAATAAGTGTTGTTTAAGAGTGTGTTTCGCTTCAATGTATTGATTTAGTTCAGGAGATAAAATGAGCCTTCATCTATTGCCATGTATACCGATATATATAAACAAAAATAAAAAACAATCGAAAAAATTCTGTAAAGAAAAATAAAAAATTTTCAAAAAAATTCATAAATATTGGACAAATTGAAAAATAAACTATCCAAGTTACATGCAGTATAAAAATGTATGATATCAATTGGAGGCCAAGTTTTTATTGATAATTTGAAATATTTATCGAACAAATCGCAAACTTTAATTGAAATTCATGATAATTATTTTCAAGAAAAAAGTTAATGAAAAAAAAGTCATAACGGAAGTTACGTGCAGTACTAAAATGAATTATATCAATTCGAGGTCAAGTATTTATCAGTTATTCCAAATATAATCTCCGGCGACAAATGAGCGTTGAGAATCCTTGTCGGGCTCACAACGTTTTATCAAAATTACTAAAAAATTAATGGAAATAAAAGCATTAAAAATTCACATGAAAGTCATTCGTTACTTCAACAAGATACACACTGTAAAGAATCGATTCCCCTCCGACTTTCAGGATCCCCTGGTATTATTCACAACATTCAACTTCGATTGGATCGGTACAAATTATGTTCAAATACGTCTTAAACGTACTTGTCCGGCCCATCACTTTTTATTCAAATTGCTCATTCGAAAACAAATCAAAAACGAAGTTAATGCATGTGTTAATATTAACCCTCTCAGACCGAGACTTATTTCGCGTTGACGGAAAATGTTTCCCTTCATAATTTTATCTCAAAATACTTTCTAGTTTCCGAATCCATTGTGACATTTCAGTTTTTTTGTTGGGAAATATGAATTTTTGAATGTTCGCTGCGCGCAGCACCAGGTTCTTGGGGAGCAAAATCAGGAAAATTTACGAATGAATCTAGCACCGAATACCTTAAATACATCATATTAGCTTCCCTTTGAAAGGAAATAACGTTTGGAGTACGAAAAAAAAATGTATACCCACTTTTCTTTTGCGATAACTAAAGCACCATTTCACACAACGCCAGCTCAACATGAAACTCCGACTTAATATTGATATTTCGATGAGTTAAAGCAATTTATCTCTTGGTTTAGGAGTATCTAAGGTGCAATCTAACCTTGCTTCATGGGAATAGGCAGTTAGAACCCCGACCTTACTGACCGATGCAGTTTTATTGGGCCTGGAAGCGCGTGTTGCGTAGAAGCAACATACGGTCCGAGAGGGTTAAGGAACAGTAATTCCCGAGAAAATAATTTTCCTTCGAATCGCTCTTGTCAAAATGAAACGAAAATGAAAGATGAAGTTGATTAATCTATTTATATTATATGGAGTCATAATTCACAACAAAATCATTTTTCTTCAAATTCCAGGAATCCACGTGTCGTACTCGACTAGTGATATTTATCAAAATGTGTACGTGACTATAGAAAAAAAAACATTGCATGGCTGAGTAGGTTCGAAAATTTCTAGTTATGCGCCGGATTATTTCTCATTTTCATTGGTTCTTACCGAATGGTATGTGTTCACTGAAGAAAATCAGAAGTGGATATTGCTATACGAACTTGCGAACAATCAAGTTCAAATTACTTGGAGATATTATTTTTATTTCTATCCATTTTATTATATTTGTCATTATAGAACAGCCCTAATTTGTTTTCGAATGAGCAATTTGAATAAAAAGTGATGGGCCGGACAAGTACGTTTAAGACGTATTTGAACATAATTTGTACCGATCCAATCGAAGTTGAATGTTGTGAATAATACCAGGGGATCCTGAAAGTCGGAGGGGAATCGATTCTTTACAGTGTGTATCTTGTTGAAGTAACGAATGACTTTCATGTGAATTTTTAATGATTTTATTTCCATTAATTTTTTAGTAATTTTGATAAAACGTTGTGAGCCCGACAAGGATTCTCAACGCTCATTTGTCGCCGGAGATTATATTTCGAATAACTGATAAATACTTGACCTCGAATTGATATAATTCATTTTAGTACTGCACGTAACTTCCGTTATGACTTTTTTTTCATTAACTTTTTTCTTGAAAATAATTATCATGAATTTCAATTAAAGTTTGCGATTTGTTCGATAAATATTTCAAATTATCAATAAAAACTTGGCCTCCAATTGATATCATACATTGTTATACTGCATGTAACTTGGATAGTTTATTTTTCAATTTGTCCAATATTTATGAATTTTTTTGAAAATTTTTTATTTTTCTTTACAGAATTTTTTTGATTGTTTTTTATTTTTGTTGAATTTTTTTGAAGTTTTCAATTTTTCGTTTATTATTTCTATAGAATTTTTTTCCTGGTTCTGAATCTTTTTTCTATGTCATCCAGAAACAAGAGACCATCAATGTACTTGTCCCAACCTTTTTTTCCCTAGGGGAAGTTTATGGTTTGATATCAAGCCTTTTTTCTCAAAAGTTCCTCATTTATGTTATGACGGTTATAGGATTTTAGTATAAATTTCAATGAATTAATTGCTTAGTACATTTTTATAGATTCCATTCTCATACGAACATTTTTTATGGGATAATCTTTTTCTTGAAATTATCAGCAAATAAAGGACCATCAATGTACTTTTCCCAATCTTATTTTCCCTGTGTATGATGTTCGGCTTATAAAGTTGGTTTCCACCATAAAAAACCAATTTTTCGTAAAAATTGTAGTGAAAATATTTCGTCACAAGTCTGCTCTTGAACTTTGGCGATTTTTTTCCTCATACTCTAATATGTTATGCCTATTAGGAACTCAACAGCATAGAGGAATCCGGGATGAGGCCCGAGAAATGAATTTCTGTTTATAATGTTGGTTTCCACGTAAAAGACCGATTTTTCTTCAAAATTGTACTGAAAATATTTCGGCACTGGTTTGGTCTTGGACTTTGGTGATTTTTCTCCTTGTCTTCTAAAATGTTTTGTCTATTGGGAATCCAAGAGCATGAAGAAATACGTGTTGTGGGCCATAATATGATTTTCGGTTTATAACGTTGGTTTCCACGAAATAAGATCTATTTTTCGTCAAAATTGTACTGGAAATATTTCGTCACAGGTCTGTCTTTGGACTTTGGCTATTTTTTTTCTTCTACTCTAATATGCTATGCTTATTGGGAACCCAAGAGAATGGTAGAAAGCGGGTTGGGGGCCGAGATATGATTTTCAGCTTATAACGTTGGTTTCCACGAAAAAGGACCTATTTTTCGTCAAAATTGTACTGGAAATATTTCGGCACTGGTTTGTTTTTCCACGTTGGTGATTTTCCCCCTTATCTTCTAATATGTTTTGTATAATAGGAACCCAAGAGACTGAAGAAATGCGTCTCGTGGGCTGTAATATGATTTTCGGCTTATAACGTTGGTTTCCGCGACAACAGATCTATTTTTCGTCAAAATTGTACTGAAAATATTTCATCACCTGTCTGTCCTTGGCCTTTGGCGATTTTTTCCAAGTCTTCATACCAAGAAAGAACTGATGTAAAGATTTCCTTAATAGAAAAGATTTTATTTATCCCTTTTCTTCAAAATTCAAATGAAAGATAGATCAAATTCATAACACGAAAAATCCAACGGATTTGCCCACTTTAAATGTCGCTTTTGCATTCTGAATCTAGAGATTTCATTTCATCCAAAACGTGCCCTCAATGAAATATATTTCCAAATTTCGCAAGTGGCCGCTGAGGTCCCATTATCCACAGTTTGATAGTTGCTGAAAAAAAGTACCCGAAAACTTCTAACATTTATTATGCCAGAACTCAAAGCAGCAAAAAAAACTAAGCGAACTTAATTCAACAGAGCAACAGAATTCAAAGACGTTTAAGGTACCTGCATTGGTTTTGGAGGAAAACCATTTCAGGACAATTCAGAAATGAATTTAGAAATTCGAAAACTCACAATGGAGTAGAAAAAGGAAAATTGAAGTATTTAGAAAAGCGGAAGACTTTTGTGATGAATTTTCTAGATTACATGATACGGTTGGAGTAAATGATTTGAATGATTGGCACACATGCTGCAACACAGAAATATCAAAGTTTGGAAGTATTCGCTGTATATCAGTCATACAAACTTCAATACTATTTGAAAAGGAACACTTAAAAACTTGCATTTACCTTACATATTACCATAATCAAAGATAAGGGGTGATCCGTCGCATATATATTTATCCACAGAAATTTCAGAGTTCGCAGGTATCTGCTGCGGTTCAATGTATCTGCGCAATGAGCTTCGAAGACAGCAATTTCAAATCTATCCATAAATGAGCAACTGAAGACTTTTATAATCAATTTTTTACTTCATATAGATGTTACAGTTAGAGTCAAAATGTAAAATGAATGACACAGTATTTAAATTGTATAGTTTGCAGATTTTTGCAGTATTTTAATGATCCGAATCTACAGCATTATAATGAAAAGTTGTCAAAAGTCATGATGTTACATTAAAATGACATAGCGCACATGCCATTCAGCAATTCTGTAAGTTTCTGGGGATGTTGGTAGGCATCATATTTGATCGCATCCAAAACTGAGCAACAGTAGACTTATCGGAATGAATTTTTTTTATAATTCCATATTTGTAGTTTGCAAAGTGGAAATACTCAACATACATGTCATTCTATAAGTTTTGTTATCAAAATTTGTGTTTGCATACCGCATTCCTAAGATACGACTTTTCATATCATCAGCAAAAAAAGCATCCATAGGCTTTCTGGAAAAGTTTCCAAATTTATCACTCGTCAGACCTAATGGGAAAAGAATAACTACAAACTATACCAAGACCAGATGTTTTTTTGAAAATCTGATTTACAAAATGTGTAATTCAAGATCATGGTTAGAAACCTCTCGAATCATGTTACCACAATCATCATGAAGGAGTAGAAAATCATAGGACACATATTAGGGAATGAATTAATAATATGAATCGATCCGCTGCAAACTGATGGGGTGGAAACAAAGATCAGAGAGGGCAGAGCCAAACTGAATATCAAGCAAAATATGGGGATGTTTAAAAATAATGACGACACAAGAAATAAATTAGAAAACATTTATTCAATTAAAGTTTCTAATATCATTCTAACAGTTGCGTGTATTTTTGTTCTATTTATTCGTATATATAACCTATGTACACATGATATATAATCACGCCACTGACAATATATTCGCACTGGACAATATTTCTCGTATTCTGGTTTAATTGAAGGATTATTTCAGTTAACACTTATTTCCAATCGAACGAAATGATGAAATCTTGAAAAGTTTCGTTGACATATGCATCGCGCATTTTTTATATTCTTTTTCACACACACATCACAGACTATATTTACGTGGCCGCTTTGATACCGGTTTAATATATCACAAATAACAAAATAAATAGTAATATGCACTTCTTTAGGTGACGAAAATTATTTTTTTATTGATCCCGCACGTACTTCGTAATGTCGAATCTCTGTTCATACGATCAAAAACTGACACATGGTTTGTACATTATTATATGTATATCGATCGAATTTATGACTGCTGTTACCAGCTGTGCTGCGCCGTGTGCTACGTTCTGAAGTTGACGTCAGATTTCCAATCATCAACAACTAATTTCAACAACCAATGACAACGTTTAAAAATGGATGTCGTCAGATCCAACCAATCAGAAACTCGAGAGCATCAAAGTGCCTTTGATTGTGTTGTAAATATAGACGCATAAATTCTAGAATGTGTTGGTAACTTTTGCATAATCTTGAGCCTGTGCAAAGTTTTTTCTCAGCAATTACGCCACCGATCATGCTGATTGTGGGTGGAATCGAAACAGAATTTATTAATTAATCTCCAGTTCAATTTTCAAAGCCTCAGATGACTCAGGAGTTTCGTAATTGAACAAAATGACATGCCAATTTTACCCCCACCACCGCGAATCGTTTTATTCAGAGAAAAGATAGTCTCGGCGAGCTCGGGCCAGCAGACGACAGGGCTGTCAATGTACTTGTCCCGAGACTCTACCGAGTCTCTTGATAAATGGATATATTTGCAGAATTGGTAGTTATTCTCAAAATTTCATTTTCGATGAGCAAACTATTCAGAATGAATCACACAAAAAATAAATAGTTATACATTTGTTTATCATACAGGGTGTTAGTTATGATGATCAATTAATCAATAGCAAATGAAGCTCCGAATACAAACAGAAGAAAAACAAAGGGATACATCACTTTTCATTTACAGTTATGAAGGATTTTCGACATTGGTGCATCTTACAATATTCATCTCCTCTCATTCTTATACCAAATACATTTGATTATCAAAACTCTCACTCTCCATTGAGCGATATGCACAGATTAGTTAAATTCGAAAGTATATTATAATGTCACTTATCAATATTCACTCCTCGCTCCGTCATTGAAGAAGTTCAGGTCCGCGATGGCCGATGAGGATGAAATTTTTCTGTGTTGTTGACGAACTGCAAGGTTCTCGTTCTACTTGATGTGATTTCACACTCCGACAGTGGAGGTAAATCTCGACGACGAAAGACAGATAAATTTTTCTTCTTGGCTGAACTTCTTGGTGGTGAGATGGTTTTTTTTTTTTTTTTAGTTACAGATCGAAGGAGTTTACAAACGATTACTTTTTGCTGGTATTTAATATATATATATATATATATATATACATTTCGAAAGTGAATCGATGTTTTATGAATATATATATATATATAGTGTGACGTGACATTTTGCCCCGCCACTCGTACGAATTGTGTCGACCAGTGGACCGGGTTTACGGCCCATTTTCCACGACTTTTCGACTCGCCGGGTGTTGGTCGGAGCCGGACTCATTATTGCGTAATTATTGTATTAACTTCGAAAAACCGCCTACATTACCGATTTGAGAGATTTTAGTTAATTTTAGCTACCTGTTACCTACGTGGCAGGAAGAGAGAGAATTTCGTTGTCTATTTTTGGATTTAATCTGACGTTTATTTAAAGGAAAATTTCATTGTCGTTTTGGGATATTTGGTATCGCCCCCGCGACTGGGTTTGCGAACCGTCTTTTATTGTGGTGATGCTTTGCTGTTGTTCGACCCGACCTCGTTCGCGAGAAACACCCTCCCACACCGTCTTCGAGTTACAAGCATCATTCTCGACCAGTGGACGGCTGAGAGGACACGCTGACATAGGCCATTCGTTGAACGCCGCCCGTGCCTCTCCCGCTGCAGTAACCGAGAGTTACACCGTCCGCTACGCCGTAAATTCGGGTACCACGGTCCGTGCGATACGGCGCCTCGTCAGGTGGGATTCGGGGGAGTTTTCTGGAGCCAAGGTGCTGTTTTGCCTGGTGGTTTTTGTCGTGGGCCCACCATGACTTCTAGACGTCCGAAGTCATGAGGGAGGCCTCCCCTCGGTCCTTCAGAGCTGCCTGCCGGATCCCCAAGAGGAAAGGCACTCGAATCACGGCAATTAAGTCGGGAGGAATGTTTCAAACGGACGGGAGAGGTGAGAGCAACAGGGAGGCAAATTACCGACGTGGCGCTTCTTAATTTGAATTCCCGCGACAGCGTGAACTACGAGCCTATGCTCTGGCTCGCGCCTAGCGTGTGAGCGCTGCGATTCGCGGGCCTAGTGGTGGGGATGGCGCCGAATATTGAGGACCACTCGTTCGCACAATTAGTCTTGTTCCGATCACCTCACCGGCGAGTCAGAAATCCGAGTCTGCAGTCATCTAGGTCTCTTTTGTCTTTTCTTCGGGTGCGACGAGTGATCTCCTAGGTGAGCCCACTACTCTTTCTCCCCGGGTTCTTTGGTAGAATTGAGCGTATTGTTTCGGAATTTAGTTCCGGTTTTCTTTGGGTTTTGTTGCCTGGTGGCCTTTTCTTTGAGGGAGACCTGTGTGGCGAAGTAGCGAGCGAGATTGCGGCCGCTACTTCCCAATCTCCATTATTTTTCGTGTAGTTTATTGAGACGCTCAACTCTATCAGAGGATTCACTCTTAATCTGGTTCAATGCATTATTATCTGATTTCGAAGATGGTGTGAACGATTATTCGTTCGAGTTTTGATAAAGCGCTGAATATTGCGCGCAGTAAAGTTTGAGTTCTCTTTTGTCTCTCTCTCCCTGCACATGTCGAGAGCCCTAGCGAGCGCGCTAGCCGCGCGATGTTTTCGTTGTGTCTCTCTCTGTCTCATTGTCGCGTTCGGGATGTACGGCGGTTAGTCAAGGCATTATTTTTCAGTATTTTTCTCTCGTTTCTTTTATATTGCGCCTTCTTTCGTACCTGCTATTGTAATTTTTCTTGTCTCACGATCGACGTATTTTCTGTTACCTCTTTTGAAGTATTCTATTGTAAAATTGCGTTATTCTCCGTCGTCGATCATAATTTCGCCTATCTTTTGTCTTTCGCGTTGCGTCCGTGCATTGCCCAAAATCGCGGACTTCTACCTTTTGTGATTTCTGTCGCCATGTGGTAGGTTAGCTCGCGGATGAGTTATTGGGTAGTAAATTACCAGGTGTCGATTACCTTTTGCCTTTGCGCTACTTACGACACCCGCGTAATCTACCTGGAATTGTCTCACCGTGGTCACTTTGTTGCCTACCCTGCCTTAGTGACCAATGCGTTACAATTTCCGTCATAGCAGTTACCTATTACCTATTACCTATTGCCTGTAGTTACCTTGTGAACTCGGGTAGGTCGTTGGCGACGTTTAGTTACCTACTTGTAAACAGGGCCAACGCGATGGCGAATTAAAATTACCATTTTTTCCGAATTATTATCTTGTTCCGTTTAACTGGCGAATCTAAACTATCGTTTCCTGAAATATTATTTTGTTGAACATTAATTGGCGATCTCGTATTTTTCTCCTGAATAATTTGTTTTCCGCTAAAAATTGTGAATAAATGACGCATACTGTTTCGAATTTCATATTTTGTTGTGGGCTATTTCTTTTGTGTTTCGTGACCGCTACTTTGCCCCAAGGATCCCCCCCTCTACCTTTTGTATCTCAGATGAGCTGAGTAGTCGGACCGGCCTCGGTCACTCGTTCCCCTCGTGCACTCTAGACTTTAATTTTGCGTTGCGTTACCATCACGAGGATTGACGAAAATTAAGTCGATTAATTCGACGGTACTTGGTACCTGGCGCCCAGTTCATCCTCGTCGCCGGAGAGTAGCGCGAGGCGAGGTGAGTGAGCCGAGAAGGGACAGATCGTACCTTCCCGGGAAAATCTTGTTACAATAGATGCAATAGCAACTACCAATAATTACGACGTTTACTTTCTGACTATTAGGTATCGAATGATCGGCTTCTTCCCGAAAGTGGGACGAGGCATAATCTTAAACGTTCGAAAAATCTAGGAAGGGGAACATCCCTACCACCGATTGAGGTTCTCTATCTCGATCCCCTACTTACGCACGCACTCACGTATACACACACATACAACATCCTTATACGGGGTGGCTGCTAGGAGACCGGGGGTGGGGTTTTTAGCCGGTAGTTCCGTAATGGAGAGTCCAGCACACAGGGGGTCTTACAAGCCCCCCCCCCCCCTCCCCCCCAGTGCGTAAATGCATTTTCCCAACCCCGGTATACAAATTTAAAAAAAAAAAAAAAATCATTATTGTTATAATTATCACGTGTAATGTTGAGGGTCGATTGTTTTGTATGGCTTCTGTATTTCTACTTTTCATCCTTGTTTTAAGTACTCTGTAGTTTTACTATATTTTGATACTTTGTTTATTTTACATTTTTGTTATTTTAATGTTCTTTCTTCTCTTGCCTTTTGGTTTAGTCCAAGGCATAAATATATGAATGAATGAATCAATCAATCTCTCTCTCTCTCTCTCTCTCTCTCTGACTGTATCATCAGACTTGTCGATATTTATTATTGGAGAATATAATAAAATAACCCAAAACAGGAATGTCGAAGGAGAGCAAGGGATTACAAAAGTATAGAAAGGCAGTATAAACGCATAATCTGTAATCGCATGACAGATTATTCGAAAGTGCTTGATTACAAAATTTCTATTGGCAATTCGAAACTGAGGCAATCAATATTTTTTTTCGTTTTGCATTGGTGGATTTTTTTTTCCATTGAAAAGATTAAATTGATCATAACGGAGAATTTTCACTTCAATTCCAACAAAGTAAAATTTAAGTTCGAAATAAAATATGTCCGCGTGTATGTATGTGTGTACATTAGGGTGGTCATTATATATGGGGTTAAAATTTATTTTGACCTTTCTGCCCCCTAAACCGGTTCGAAATACATATAAAGTAATGCTGTAATTTTTTCAGATTTTCGAATCAGTGCTTAACCCTCGACCACGGGGGTTGAAGTTTTTCGTTTATAATACATGGAATTTTTCTGCGTTTGTGGTCACGATTTTACTGTGGGCCTCAATCCGTTTGGAAAATCTTGAAATTTGTAAAAATTATTTCACAAGCATGTTGCTACACGGAAAAAAATTCCAATACTCCTACCCTCAAAATGTTGTTTAGCATCACCATACTAACCTATTAAAGCGCAAAACGATAATTTTGGGCACACAATTTCAAGTAAGCAGTTTTAACTAACAAGGAAAGGTACTTTAGTGTCCGCCTCCGATTTTGATAATTTTTTTCTATGTTATAGTCCATCCAAAAATAAGAGACACGTATTTTTTTTTATCGGCCGAAAGTTATTTTTAAGGGGTGAAATCAACCCTCAAAGTTCGGCATGTTTTGCGTCTGGTAGAGTGTTTCATATAGAAGCACTCAACCGATCGAAACGAAACCAATTGCAAAATGTTTGGCATGTCAAATAACCCATATGACATGTCCATCTTCTTATGCACCCTTACGGCCAAGGGATGAACCACCCCCGAATGTTCAGAATTTTTTCGTATAACAAAAACTTACAATCCGATTTTAATAAAACAAACGCCATTTTGCAGAGCAAAAAAAAATAAAATCGACGTGTTTTCGGGTTTTCCTCAGATCAAAAAAATTAAGGGGGTAAAACACCCTTAAAATATCAAATTTTGTTTTGAGCACTGGCCCCTTCCAGTTTTAGTATTCTTTTCATAGAATGTAGCTTATCAAAAAATAAGAAACACGTATTTTTTTTTATCGGCCGAAAGTTATTTTTAAGGGGTGAAATCAACCCCCAAAGTTGGGCATGTTTTGCATCTGGTAGAGTGTTTCATATGGAAGCACCCAACCGATCGAAACAAAACCCATTGCAAAATGTTCTGCATGTCAAATAACCTATATGACATGTCCAACTTCTTATGCACCCTTACTGCAAAGGGGTAAACCACCTCCGAATATTCAGAATTTTTTCGTATAATAAAAACTTACAATCCGTTTTTAATAAAAGAAATGCCAATTTGCAGAACAAAAAAAAATTTTTTGGTTTTCCTCGGATCAAAAAAATTAAGGGGGTAAACCAGTCCTAAAATCTTGAATTTCACTTTGCGAATCGAAATGTTTACAATCCAATTCATATGGTTCCTTTATCATTGCGTATCGACTTATATGTTGAATAATATTTATTTCACATATTCATTGGCTGACATCATAATCGTATAGGGAATCGAATACTTTGACATGCTTTACGTGAGAAGTGTTAGTTTTCGTTCTATTTATATAAGTTTCTATTTTGAATGAAACAAAATAAAACTCAAATATCGAGAGCCGCATTGACAATTCCCCGCCCAGAAGGCAAACAAATCTGACTCAAGCCTTGCCATATTCTTATCCATATCAAGAATCGCTATAGCGGCTCGTAGCCATGTATTCTTAAAAAAGCCAGCTCGCTCAGCCTAATGCTTGAGAGATATCCGAAAAAATAAAAAAATCTGTTTTTGTGATGATGTCAGATTAAGCCACCCACTCAAGATGAAGAAGCTAAAACTGACTTTATATTACTCCAAAAGTTTAGTTGCTGTTTGATTATTTATCTATCACTATCCTGTCCGCTATTGTGAATAACGTATTGTCATGAACATGTCTATCAACCCAATGAACGTAATAAGACTGTTGCTTCTTATATTTGAAGTAATGAACATTCCTCACAGTCCTGTTAACAATAATGAAGTGGAATTGAAAGAAAGTTTCGAGAGAATTCTGAAGGCTTCTATGGCAGAGTTCAATCGGTTAGAAATCGTGGAAGATACGACATTAGATTTTCAAGAACCGTTTAAAGATGTCATAGTAGAACCTGTAGAACGAAAACTAACACTTCTCACGTAAAGCATGTCAAAGTATTCGATTCTCTATACGATTATGATGTCAGCCAATGAATATGTGAAATAAATATTATTAAACATATAAGTCGATACGCAATGATAAAGGAACCATATGAATTGAATGTCAACATTTCGATGCGCAAAGTGAAATTCAAGATTTTAGGACTGGTTTACCCCCTTAATTTTTTTGATCCGAGGAAAACCAAAAAACACGTGCATTTTTTTTGCTCTGCAAAATGGCATTTCTTTTATTAAAATCGGATTGTAAGTTTTTATTATACGAAAAAATTCTGAATATTCGGGGGTGGTTCACCCCTTTGCAGTAAGGGTGCATAAGAAGTTGGACATGTCATATAGGTTATTTGACATGCAGAACATTTTGCAATGGGTTTTGTTTCGATCGGTTGAGTGCTTCCATACGAAACGCTCTACCAGACGCAAAACATGCCGAACTTTGAGGGTTGATTTCACCCCTTAAAAATAACTTTCGGCCGATAAAAAAAAATACGTGTCTCTTATTTTTGGATGGACTATAACATAGAAAAAAATTATCAAAATCAGAGGCGGACACTAAAGTACCTTTCCTTGTAAGGAAGAAAAGAAAAATTCTCCAAAATCTGATATAGGGGGTTTTTGAGGGTGCTCTTTCAGAATCTGGCATTTATTTTGTAAAATTAAATCAAAATCTTCAGTACTTGCATTTTGAATTGGAAAGTCAACAATTTTTGACGTTTTTTTTTCCTTCAAATCGATTTTCGTTCCTGTTGCTGCACTCAAATAACTATATCATCGCCAGCAAAAGTGTTCTCATTGTCTGACCTTTCCAGAACACTGGTTGTGACCAGTATTATAAAAGTATGTATAAATACTTTTTCCTCACTCAGTCTTCCCAAAATAGCGGTTTTTTCAAAACAGCATGATGTAAATTTGCGTAATTTTTTTCCCCGAAAGTCTCAACGTAACAAAGAAATGTTACAGACCAAAAAGTATTCAGCATCATCTGAAGAATAAGTCTGATTTTTATGAAAAATTTTCTAGCTATTTTTGTATTTTTCAATTTTGACAATTTTAGGAAAAATTTTTAAAATTCTGAAAATAGTCACACGTATTTTTTGGATGATTCTCAACAATTTTTGTTATATCAAATTTTTTTGTAAAGTTGAAACTTTTTGAAAAAAAAATTATTTTCTATCGCATAATGAATAGGTTCATAATTTTGTTCTCAAAAAGTTTCAGCTTTAAAAAAAATGTTACATAACAAAAATTGTTTGAGAATCATCCTAAGAATGCGTGTAAATATTTTCAGAGCTTTTGAAATTTTACAAAACATCGAAATTGAAAAATACAAAAATAGCTAGAAAAATTTTGAAAAAAATCACACGTATCTTTTAGATGATTCTCTATACTATTTATTCTGGAACATTTCTTTGTTATGTTGAGACTTTCGAGAAAAAAAATCTGCAAATTTTCATCATGCTGTTTTGCGAAAACCGCCATTTTGCGAAAATCGAGTGAGAAAAAAGTTTTCATCACCAGTGATCTGGAAAGGTCAGTTATTGAGAACACTTTTTCTGGCGATAGTATGATTATTTGAGTACAGCAACAGTAACGGAAATCGATTTAAAGGAAATAAAGCGTCAAAAATTCTTGAGTTTTCAATTAAAAACGAAAAAATAATGAAGATTTTGATTTAATTCTACAAAATAAATGCCATATTCTGAAAGAGCACCCCCAGAAACTTGCTATGCCAGATTTTGAAAATTTTATTTTTTGTTCCTCAGTTAAAACTGATGTGTACTTGAAATTGAGTGTCCAAAATTGTTATTTTGCGCATTAATGGGTTAGTATGGTGATGCTATACAACATTTTGAGCGTAGGAGTATTGGACATTTTTTCCGTGTAGCAACATGCTTGTGAAGTAATTTCTGAAAATTTTAAGATTTTCCAAACGTATTGAGATCCACAGTAAAATCGTGAACACACACGCGGAAAAATTCCATGTATTATAAACGAAAAACTTCAACCCCCGTGGTCGAGGGTTAAGCATTGTTTTAAAAATATGAAAAAATTGCGGCATTATTTTTTAATGTATTTCGAACCGATTTAGAGGGCGGAAACGGTAAAATTTTGATCCCAAATAACGACCACCCTAGTGTGTGTGAATATATCTAAACCAACTTTCATGTTCAATAAAACGATTTTTATTTTCAAAAAAACTGATTTGGCTTATGGGGGTCACCCCCGGTGGGAGCCGCATTTTTTGGGGTTTTTCCCCGATTTTTTTGCGGCAAGGATAAAAAATATAGACTTTAGAAATTTGAAGGTTTCCTTCCATGGTATTCAACTCTATGGTAGAATTTTTTAACTCTGATATTTCGGGTTTATTCGGTGTAAAACTACTTTAAAGGAAACCATCTGCATGGTCTCCACGATTCCGGAGGTTCCGTTTATCTGCGATCAAAAAACCAAGGAGCGTTTTAATTTGTAAAGCAGTGGCTATCGCCTGAACATACAGAATCATACAGAAATATTAAAAATTAAAGGATTATTGAGCTATGCAATATTTTGGAAAATTTAAATCAGGTGTTTCAAAACGGACAAATCCTTCAATTTTTCATATTTCTGTATGATTTCGATTCAGGTGATAACCATAGCTTTACAAATCAAAACACTCCTGCTTTTTTGATCTCAGATAAACCTATCCCCCGGAATCGTGGAGACTATGAAGAAACATATGGGTTCCTGTGGAATAGCATTACACCGAATCTACTAGAGATATCAGAGTTACAATTTCTACCATAGAGTTGAAATACCATTGAATAAACCCTTCAAATTTCAAAAGTCTATATTTTTTTCCTTGCCGCAAAAAAATCGCGAAAAAACTCCACCAAAACCGGCTACCACGCGAGGTGACCCTCTTATGTTGTATTTCATTATTCCAATCGATCAATATTGCGTTATCTGAAAAAAAGATTCGAGCGCCTTAGTACTTAAAATCCTGTCGTTATTTAACGACTTAATCTCAACATTGGAATTTATAATTCGTTACAATTTTTTGAATTTTTAAATATATTAGCCGTAATTTGATTAAAAATTTTTTGGTCCCTTTTTTTCGATATCTCTTTCGACGAGGCAGAAAATAATTTTAATTATAAATTTTTTCAATAAATGTCGTTTCGCAAGTACACTCTGATGGGAGATAATCATTACCTAACATGAAGATTTTTCCCATATCCTGTAAAAATTTGTCAAGTTCATAGTGCACAAAAAGTAGTCAAATCAAATCATAAGTCACAGCATGAATGCTGTTGAAAAATTGGAGACAAGTACATTTATGTTTTATGTCACCTGGACAGTAGTCTCAGTGAAACCCCATGTAACACGCATGTACTTCAAAACACAAATGTACGATGATTTATAAGAAGTTGTTCGATCTATTCTCTCGAAACTTGCTTCAAATGAGCAATTCCTTACTAAAGGTCATAAAAAAAACCATTTCAAACGTAATCAATAAAAAAAATTGAATCTGCTAAATCTTGGTAATCTATGAAAAACGTTTGGTGTTCAAATGAACAAAACGTTGTCAAATAAATGCAAGTGACGAGTACATCGGATAATGGCGAATGAAAAAAATTAAAAACATAATGGTATGTAAAAAAAATTATGAAACCAACTGTAAATAATTTCAACAACACAATTAAGAAAAGCTTTCACAAATCGTGAAAAAAATATTATATTTAGAAGAAATACAAATCCGTAATTATATTGTAAAGGAAAAAAAAATTCCAATAGAACGTGAGAAATTCATTCCTACGGGAAGCATCCGGAACTTGAAAAAGTTCTAGTGAATCAAAAAGTTACCAAAAAATCGCATCAAAGGTAAAAGTCATTTGTTACTCTATGGTGACAGATACTTAGAAGAAAATCGATTCATCTCAGACTTTCAGGATCCCTTGGTATTCACAATATTCGATGTCGATTTCGTATCGGTACAAATTATGTTTAAATATGTGCTAAAAGTACTTGTCCGGCCCATCACTTTTCATTCAAATTGCTCATTCAAATAAGAATCAAACTAGACCTTAATTAATGTATTATTTTTATGGAACTAGTATTAACGCTGCCGTTTCACGCCCACCTGAATTCGAACATCATCCCATATATGCTTGGCGGCAACTATCTCTTCGCAACAATTCACTCATGTTTTTATGTTGATTTTAAAAAAGTGCTATTGTGTACGTGATGATAAAAAAAAACGAGATTGTACAGACGAATCCTCTCGAAAATTTATTAAAATGCGATTTATTATCAGTTGAATATCTTCAGTAATATAATAGGTTAGTTGCTATAACAAATAAAATTCGTTTGAAGAAGGAAATGAGTAGTAAAAATTGCCGTCATTTCAATATAAACTGGGGAGTTAAGGAGGGTGGCTAGAGACGATACAATGTTGCCATGCTAAACCATGTAAAATAAAAAATTTCAAAATGATAAGAATTTAATAAAATTTGGTGAACATATCCTTTAGAGTTAAATTTGACAATCAAAATTTTTTTTAATTTTTCTTCTGTACAGTTATCGAGTAATTGATCACTAAAGTTCACGTCTACAAGCATAGCGTTTCCATATATATAGGTATACATTCCGGGCATAAGAAATCTGCTTTAATGCGTAATTACTCGATAACTAAGCAGAAGAAAATTTTGAAAAAAATTGTGTCTTCGCACTTGATGTTGAAGAACATTATCACCAAATTTGATCAATTTTTTATCAATTTGACGAACGTAGCCACCCTCCTTAATTTGGAAGCTTGACAATTTTTATCGTCCAAAGGGTATTTTTTCATCAATACAGAATAATATCTCTTGTATATTACAGAAAAATTTGTTTGGATCTTTTATAATGAATGCAATCAAGTTAAAATCTCTTGGAGATAATTTTCTCAATTCCCTCTGTAGGCATACATGTGATCCATCAGATCTAGAAGAGCCCTGATTTTTATTTAAATGAGCAATTTGAATGAAAAGTGATGGGCCGGACAAGTACTTTTAGCAAACATTTAAACATAATTTGTTCCGACATGAAATCGACATCGAATATTGTGAATACCAAGGGATCCTGAAAGTCTGAGAAGAATCGATTTTCTTCTAAGTCTCTGCCACCATAGAGTAACAAATGACTTTTACCTTTGATGCGAATTTTTGGTAACTTTTTGATTCACTATAGAACTTTTTCAAGTTCCGGATGCTTCCCGTAGGAATGAATTTCTCACGTTCTATTTGAATTTTTTTTTCTTTACGATATAATTACGGATTTGTATTTCTTCTAAATATAATGTTTTTTTCACGATTTGTGAAAGCTTTTCTTAATTGTGTTGTTAAAATTATTTACAGTTGGTTTCGTAATTTTTTTTAATACATATCATTATGTTTTTAATTTTTTTCATTCGTCATCCGATGTACTCGTCACTTTTGCATTTATTTGACAACGTTTTGTTCATTTGAACACCAAACGTTTTTCATACATTACCAAGATTTAGCAGATTCAATTTTTTTTATTGATTACGTTTGAAATGGTTTTTTTATGACCTTTAGTAATGAATTGCTCATTTGAAGCAAGTTTCGAGAGAATAGATCGAACAACTTCTTATAAATCATCGTACATTTGTGTTTTGAAGTACATGAGTGTCACATGGTTCTTCGTTACGCAGCGCGTTACTATCCCTCTCTTCCCTCTTCGCTCGTTAGGTGACAGGTATGTCACTCGAAATTTCTACAATAGGCGTTAGACGGGGTCCCGAATTTTTGCGGGATTAAATATTTAATTTTCGATGTTAACCATAACCCCGCCCAGATTTTGCGTTTGTTGTCGCGAATGCTAACGGAAAAGAGGAGTATCCCAACGTTGAATCGTGGATTCTTGATTGTAGATCCTGAAACTCCGGAAGGGTTCGACGTCCCTTTCGACGGGACTCCCCTGAGATGTTGGCACAGCAATGTCGATGACTCCTCGCAGGATTGAGAATTTCGATCTTCTCGAACATTCGAGAATATACTACAGCGTGTATCGTGAAATTGTGCGTGCGTGTGTGTGTTGTTCGGAACGTATTTGTATTCCTGCGTACGAGCCCTGCTCGAAGTACGCCGACGTTTCGAATGTTCTGTCCCTCAGATTATAAGCTTTTTCCCAAATTCCCATCTTCCTTGCCAATTTCACAGGACGACTCGCATGGAAAACAAATAAAATAAATCGCTTGCCAGAAATTAAATGTTATCAAAAAATTTTGACCCTATGAAGGCTTTGTGCAGTTGTTGCGTGGCCGAAGTATAGAGCGAGCGAGACGGGTGTTACATCCTAACACATACTCCTATGTAGCCCTCTATTTTCTTTTCGACAAACTAGTAGATAGTATGCAAACTAAAGCCACATCATCATTTGTCGTTATCGGTAAGAGTCATTTAAACATACAGTAACAATAACTCGTACACAAAAACAACTCTATCTCATCATTCCGCCAGCAAGACACAGCTAAACAGTATCGATAAGACCAACCCGAATTATCAGCTTCTACATCAGCTGGAAAAAATAATCACTCCTTACAGTTCTAACTCATGAGTTAGAACTAAATCACGTCGTTACGTAAAACTCCCTCATCCTAAAAACCGAACCTATCAAATCCTATAACCTACTTTCCCACACTTTTTTCCACCAGCATCCAAGCATAGGAAACCTTTTATCACTTCAACAGCCAATCTTAAACACAAAAACAATCCCCTTCCATAACTCTCTCAAAGTAAATTTCGAAGTTATAAAATTACCATTTTTGTAACACAGCAGGCAGTTAACACCGAAACTCCGAAAAGTTACAATCGAATATTAAACGTAATAACTTTTGTCCAATCAATAAGATTGTTAAACTCAGCGAAATTCAAATCAAAATCTATCTCAACTTGTAATGAAAAATGTAATTCTGCATTAATAAACAAAGTCATATTTTGTAGTAACAAAATATCTTCGAACACTTTTTATTCAACGACCTTCAACATCGACTCCATGGTTGGAAAATCTCTTCCCAATCTATGGATATTAAAACCTCCAACTCAAGGTCATGTTTACCTACAATATAACGTATGTAATCGAGAATCGTCCAAAACCTCAAGAAAGACTCACTGATATGTTTTGAAGGAATATTTCCTGGTTTGTGAGGATGGGATCGTGGATGATGGTATTGCCAGAATGAAATAAATGAAAACGAAGGCAAAGTATTTCGTGTAAAAATAATAGTCAAAATATCACAGATTTTATTAGTTAAAGAGTTCACAATGTGCCAATATGGCGTCAAAGCGTGTGAAGAAAGCCGGTGATAGAATGTTCTCGAACAGAAGAAAGATCGAAGTCGAAGCGAAATAATACCGGCATGCGTAGCACGAGAGAGGGAAGCGCGCGCAGAGGTGCACAGCACCGCCGAGCTCAAGCGAGAGACCAATGTGACGTTCCATGTAACTCACGCAACCACCGCTACGAGGCTATAATTTTCTCGTATACGCTTCGACAGGCTCTCATTCAATATATAACACATCCTATCCCAGTACCCGCATCCACAGCGTCTGGGGTAGGGTACAGTTGGCATCAGCCCCACTGATGAGTCTGCCACTGTACCCGAGACGAAACGCATCCCTCAACCATTCTTTTCATACCACAGCTGTGGCGGACCTTCGTTACCAATATCCGTACAATTCCCAATTAGCCATCCACAGCCACCAGGGAAACCAGAGCCCACGCGGAGCAGAGTGCCGAGCGGAAAACAAAGCAGCAACACATAGCAGCCACCGCTATACCAACCGTCGACTGAGGGCCCCACGCGATAGAACGGCGAACTATGCTCTTAATGGTGATCGACCAATCGATACATGGTTCTCTACATCGAGAATTGAACGATCTCATCAAAATCTCCCTCTCGGGACGTAACACGGGCATATGTTTCCCCGGGTCTCACTCTTTATAAATCTTATTTGTGCCAATCTCAAAAATAAAAATTGTCACAGCATATTCTTCAACACTTTTGTGACACAGTTAAAAATTGGGGCCCCATATGGTGTCGCAGCGCTTTGATTTGCAAATGCAACAATCGAAAAATTGCAGAAGCTGTCAATATAGTCCAATTGGTCGACCGCTGCAAATTATGAATAAGTATAACGGAAGAAATGAGAAAGAAGATAATAAGTATTCTTGACTATGAGACAAAAGCGCCGTTCCGCATCAAATTTAATGGACAAGAACATGAAAACTTCGAGGGTATAGGCATATTCGTTTTGAGAGTACTGAACGATTGAGAGCGTATCTTAACCTCGGTTAGACTAACATGCAAAGGCAGAATGTATGTTTTTAAAAAATGTTCAGTTAAAAGAAATTTTTACACTAGTGGTAGCATTGAGCGAGATGATACGAGATATTGTCGTTCGTAAAATTTGTTAACGACGAGAAGTAAACAAAGGAATGCTCGTTAGATTTTACAATACTGTAGGTAACTTAGGAGAAGCCGGATTCATAAAAGTATTGAACCATTCGAATGTAATTTTAACGCCGTTACCCTCCGAATGAAAAATGAATTATGAAGTAATTTTTATAGCATGTTTGGAAAATCGCCAATTGACTGTTATAAACTTATAATAGATTATAAGCCGTTGTAAATAATAAGCCGCCGATATTTTTATTGTTGATTAGTTTTGAAACCATTTTCTTGTAAAACATTTTTCTATCCGCTTTTTTAAGTAACTGCGATAAATAATTCTATTAAATTATTAAGTTTTTTGTAATATTAAAAAAAAAAAAAAATGTTCGTTATATTCTCCTCTCCGCAAACTCCGAGGCATATTTAATTGCTCTTGGAGTGATGAAAACCTTCCCACCTTGAGCTCGCTGCACACGATGCTTGTTTTGCTGCTGGATCGCTTGCGGGGAGCTAGGTTAGCTACCTTGTCGGTTGCAAAGATGGAAAGTGGCACCACTGCGGGCTTCGTAGCGTGGACACGTACTGGATTTTGGTGATTGAACCGGTACTATTTTTCGTGCTTGATTGCTTGCGAGAATCGCTCTCATTGGTTGAATCTGTGTCTCACACGAAGCTAGCGGTGGAGACTTCCCCTTCATTGCCGAAAAGAAAAAGAAGAGGAAGATTACTTGCGGATTCAGAACGAACTATTCGGCTCAAAAAAATGAAAAGTGGACGCAAGAGCAAATTAATATTTTTATTGAAGCGTATCAAGAGGAACCATGTTTGTATGCAACGAATGAATTCACCCAATTATCACAACAAAAACCTCCGAGCCACTGCCCTCGGTCGCGTGAGTGAAGCCATTTTAAGGTTAAGGCTCGGAACAACTCGAAAAGAATTCTCGAGTAAATTCCATAATTTACGAAATCAGTTCAACGTAGAACACTCCAAAGTGAAATTCTCAATTAAAAGTGGCACTGGTACTGATGATGTGAGTATTATTGGAAAACATAATCATTTTATTAATCGCGAGCATAACCACTGAATATGTATTTTCTATGTGAAAATGCCAAACAAAACGCATAATGATCGGAATTTTCCTTTGCATCTAAACATTTTCAATTTTCAAGGTATATACTCCAGGTTTGTGGTATTATGAGAAAATGCTGTTCTTTGACTCATATGTCACTCCCAGAAAGAGCAAAAATTCTTTGGAAAGGCAATGCACGCAATCTGATTCACAAAGTTAAGTAATTGAAATAATTATTAACTTGACTTAGAGGATTCATTAAAAAAAATTTATTTGACATGAAATACAGAAATATTTTTCTCGGTGGATTTTATCAAATTGTAGATATTTCAAATGACGTAGATAAACTAGATAAAAAAATGAGATTGAAAAACATTTATGATTTTTGTTGTTTTCTTCATGGACTCTAAATGATATGGAAAATAGAAAATATCAACCACTTAGAAACATAAAATGTTTATTTTTATTTTTCTTGATTTTCAGATTACTTTTTGAACGTGAGTCAAGACGATACTAGATTTATAAATGTGGAATATTTGAAAGACATTGACGCACCAGAAACAACAGAGCATGAAAACATAGCTAACGATTTTTTAGACAAACGGCTGTTGAAAGTTGATACAACTGCAACGAACCCAGTGCGCATGTGAAATGGACGTGAAGGTGAATTTCACGTCCACCGATCAGTGCATCGTCGTCGTCATCGTCATCAGTTTCAACAATTTGTGACACAAACAATTCTGTTTTTCAACGATCGAGCTTCACCTCTCCTACTCGATTGGCATCTTCAACATCGGGAGTGTGTTCACCAAATATGCGCAAAAAGAAAAATCCTCGCTTCCACTCAAACGGAAACGAATACAACGAGGCGATTCAAAAAATCGCGAAATCAATGGAAGAGCCCATCAATGTACGTCTCGGTGACAATGACACGACAACAGATCCAGATTTTGCGTTCGGAAAATTTTTGGCAACCTTATTACAACGGTTCAACAGTATCCAGCTGAAAATGGAAGTGATGAAAAATGTCATGCAGACAATAACAAATGCTTTAGTAATGGATCAGGAGTGTAATACAAAATAAGTGTAAGACGATGGAAAAAAGTTTAGCTCCATAATTTTGACGTATATAAATAAGTATATTTATTAATATTTGTATTTTAGCGCATATCATTGACATAAATAAAGAAACATGAATTCGCACTTTCAAACCATTATCTTACTACTTATTTATCTCTAAATTAAAGTGCTGAATTTCTAAGAAAAGTATTCACCGTTTTTATGAAACTATCTCAAGTGTATATAAACATTTATTTACAATTCGATCAAAAACTATTGGCATACCAAAAAAATTTTGGGTTACTGAGAGATTCAGTATTGGCACTTATTTTATTTATCCTTGTTCAAGATATTTTTTGTAGATTTACATAATAAAGTCGAAAAATTCATAAAACTGATATTGAATAATTTAAAGTATTAAAAGGTCGTGACCGTCGTTTTAAATGATTTTCTATATTCGCATTGTCAATAAATAAATTTAAAAAAATGTTTAACTGTGAAAAAATATGAGATCTATTGTAACATATACAGTGAATGAATTACGTTTCCTGTAGGAATTCTGAATTTTGGAAATAAAAAAAAATGAGATCATTTTCTAACGTAGCCAAGTACAGTGAATGAATTAAGGTTCTTGTGGAATTCATTCGTGTACACTTTTAGCCCTAATCCCTCACTTATTCAGAAAAATTTTCCAGCAAACGTCACAGAGCAACAAAGGTTTCTCGAATGATTCTGCAATTATTAAGAGATTATCATCTGTTTTTATGCTAGCTCGGGTTATAAACTTAAAACAGTTTACGCGTACAAGTGCATGCATTGTATCTATACGATGAACTGCACAAATTCATTTTCAACATTACACACAAGCTTGGCGTGCATGGTTTTCAATCGGAAGCTCGGGAAGAGACAATTGTTCAAATTTACTATGAAAACAATAATTAATTAGAATTGTATGAACGAGTGTGAAAAAAACCGATCCCCAATAAAATAAGAGGGGCCCTGTTATATAATGATTTGGTAAACAATACAGATGGGTGAAATTTGTGGATAAAATTGAACGATTAAACGAACGGATAAAGAAATGAAATCAATCAATCCCTTTATATGCCTTTATCTTGTACGGATACATACGGCCATTCTTTCATGCCCATACGCATTTTAATTTATCCACGCGTCACTTTCACTCGTTTGTCCGTACACTCTTTTTTTTACCAAATGGGCAGATGATTGGATGAATTACACAAGTATTGAAATGGATGAACAAAGAAGTAAGCTGTGTAAACATTGATTTGAGAAAAGAAAACGCGTTGAATACGAAACATTTGGAGTAATGAATTTATCAGTCAAACTAGTCAAGAATAGATATTTTTCTTTGTGTACACAGCGTGGGATCTCACGTCGGACTACTCAATAAAATAGTTGGATGGAAAAGGGATGGCAAATTAAAAAACAATTACATGAGAGGATCATCAAGTTTTCTTCAAATATATGGACGGATGAGGCATTCCTTCGCCGAGCTTCCGATTGAAAACCATGAACGCCAAGCTTGTGTGTAATGTTGAAAATGAATTTGTGCAGTTCATCGTATAGATACAATGCATGCACTTGTACGCGTAAACTGTTTTAAGTTTATAACCCGAGCTAGCATAAAAACAGATGATAATCTCTTAATAATTGCAGAATCATTCGAGAAACCTTTGTTGCTCTGTGACGTTTGCTGGAAAATTTTTCTGAATAAGTGAGGGATTAGGGCTAAAAGTGTACACGAATGAATTCCACAAGAACCTTAATTCATTCACTGTACTTGGCTACGTTAGAAAATGATCTCATTTTTTTTTATTTCCAAAATTCAGAATTCCTACAGGAAACGTAATTCATTCACTGTATATGTTACAATAGATCTCATATTTTTTCACAGTTAAACATTTTTTTAAATTTATTTATTGACAATGCGAATATAGAAAATCATTTAAAACGACGGTCACGACCTTTTAATACTTGGCGTGCCTTTTTTACTTTTTGAAGTTTTAATATTTACTGATTTCACTTCTTTTTGCGAGACGTGACAACTATATAGGAATCGTATTTCATTCACTATATTTGTCAACTTCAGAAAACGATCTCATTTTTTTTTTATATTTTGAAGTTTTTTATTGATAATGCAAATATAGAAAATTATTGGAAACTACGGTCGCGACCTTTTAATAATTGGCGTTCTTTTTTTACTTTGTCAATTATTTTTTTTTCTAACTTAGCTTATTTTTTAGAGGCGTGACAATATTTACTTAAGAAAAAAAATACATTCCTCGTCTTCGACGAAAATTTTTAAAACGATTTGTTTCAAGTTGAGTGCTTTTCTCTATGTGCCAAAAGCAATCGACACAGCCAATTTTTCTATGTAGACGGACGAAAACTGTGCAGTTATGTTCATGTGAGTTGAAACCTTTTACAAGCAATAATGGTGACGATTTTGATTATGCATTCAGCAAATCGAATTTTCCAATGAAAGATTGGGAAATTCCTATGCAATCGGATGAAATTTTCATTTTCTATTCCTTTTTTTGAAAAGCTTCACTTGTTTACTTGGAAAAATGATTTTTGAAACCATCTTCTTCTCATTCATGGATTCCATGTTCACATGGATACTGTCAATGGTTTGCAGTGTCCAAGGAGATGTTTCCATGGTATTCAATGTCTAAGACCACAGCTTTATGGTTATTGGTGTCCAGTGATATTTTTTCATGTAATCATTCTTCTGTAACGTCTGAACCTGCCTCGTCAATGTAAACTATTAAATCGCAGATCTAGATATCGATAACTATGAGGAAATATATCGTAAACCATTGCACCGTTTACCTAAATATCGGGAAATATAAAATTGTCGAATATATATTGAAAAATACGAAGGCATCCACCTAGACATCGAAAACCCTATAGTCGCCAAACTAGACATCGAAAACTATAGAGCCGACGCCCTAGATATCGACAACCTTAGAAAAACTCACCACACTATCGGAAACTATGGAGCCGTTGACTTTCATATCGGGAACCATGGACAAATTCACCTTAACATCGGAAACTATGGAGCTATCGACCGGGATAGTGAAAACTATGAAGTCGTCAACCTAATCCACGAAAACAATGGGAAAACATACCTGGACATTGAAAACTACGGAGCCGTTGATCTAGACCTCGAAAAGCATGAAAAAACATACCAGGACGACGAAAGCCATGGAGAAATATACCTAGCCATCGAAAACCATGGAGCTGTCGACGTAGACATCAAAAACAATGGAACCGTCGACCTAGACCATGAAAACCATGGAGAACCATAACCAAACATCGAAAACTATGGAATTGTTGACCTAGCATCAAAAGCCATGACGGAATATACCTGGACCACGAAAACTATGAAGGAACATACGTAGACATTTAAAACTATGAAGAAATATACCTGGACATCCAAAACCATGGAGGAATATACCTAGACACTGAAAAATATGTAGACACATACCTAGACATCGAAAAGTATGAAGTCATCGACCTAGATCACGGAAATGATGAAGAAATATACCTAGAGAACAAAAACTATGGAAACTCAGACCTAGCCATCGAAAACTGTGGAACCATCAACTTAGACCACGAAAACCATGGAGAAACATACCCAGACATCGAAAACCATGGAGGAATATACCTGAACCACGAAAACCATGATGAAACATGCCTAGACATTGAAAACCATGGAGAAATATACCTGGACGACGAAAAACATGGAGGAATATACCTGGACCACGAAAACCATGTAGGAACATATCCAGAGATCGAAAACCATGAAGGAATATACCTAGACATCAAAACTCATGGAGGACTTATCCTAGACCACGAAAACCATGAAGAAACATGCCTAGACATTGAAAACCATGGAGGAATATACCTAGACATCGAAACCCATGGAGCAATTATCCTAGACCACCAAAACCCGAGAGAAATATACCTGGACATCGAAAACTCTGGAGCCGTCGACCTCGACTGCGAAAGCCATGAAGAAACATACCTAGACCACGAAAACCATGGAGGAATCTACCTAGACCACGAAAACTATGGAGGAATGTACCTAGACCACGAAAACCATGGAGAAACATATCCATACATCGAAAACCATGGAGGAATATACCTGGACCACGAAAACCATGAAGGAACATGTCCAGACATTCAAAAGCAAGAAGGAATATACCTAGACATCAAAACCCATGGAGGAATTATCCTAGACCACGAAAACCATGCAGAAGCATACTTGGACATCGAAAACTGTGGCGCCGTCGACCTTGACCGCGAAAACCATGATTACACATGCCTAGACATAGAAAACCATGGAGGAATATACCTAGACATCGAAACCCATGGAGGAATTATCCTCGACCATGAAAACCCGAGAGAAACATACCTGGACTTCGAAAACTGTGGAGCCGTCGACCTCGATTGCGAAAACCATGAAGAAACATATCCAGACCACGAAAGCCATAGAGGAATATACCTAGACATCGAAACCCATGGAGAAATTATCCTCGACCACGAAAACCCGAGAGAAACATACCTGGACATCGAACACTGTGGAGCCGTCGACCTCGACTGCGAAAACCATGAAGAAACATTACTAGACCACGAAAACCATGGAGAAACATATCCATACATCGAAAACCATGAAGGAATATACCTAGACATCAAAACCCATGGAGGAATTATCCTAGACCACGAAAACCATGGAGAAGCATACTTGGACATCGAAAACTATGGAGCCGTCGACCTCGACCGCGAAAACCATGAAGAAACATGCCTAGACATTGAAAACTATGGAGGAATATACCTAGACATCGAAACCCATGGAGGAATTATCCTCGACCACGAAAACCCGAGAGAAACATACCTGGACATCGAAAACTGTGGAGCCGTCGACCTCGACCGCGAAAACCATGAAGAAACATGCCTAGACATTGAAAACTATGGAGGAATATACCTAGACATCGAAACCCATGGAGGAATTATCCTCGACCACGAAAACCCGAGAGAAACATACCTGGACATCGAACACTGTGGAGCCGTCGACCTCGACTGCGAAAACCATGAAGAAACATAACTAGACCACGAAAACCATGGAGAAACATATCCATACATCGAAAACCATGAAGGAATATACCTAGACATCAAAACCCATGGAGGAATTATCCTAGACCACGAAAACCATGCAGAAGCATACTTGTACATCGAAAACTGTGGCGCCGTCGACCTTGACCGCGAAAACCATGATTACACATGCCTAGACATAGAAAACCATGGAGGAATATACCTAGACATCGAAACCCATGGAGGCATTATCCTCGACCATGAAAACCCGAGAGAAACATACCTGGACTTCGAAAACTGTGGAGCCGTCGACCTCGATTGCGAAAACCATGAAGAAACATATCCAGACCACGAAAGCCATAGAGGAATATACCTAGACATCGAAACCCATGGAGAAATTATCCTCGACCACGAAAACCCGAGAGAAACATACCTGGACATCGAACACTGTGGAGCCGTCGACCTCGACTGCGAAAACCATGAAGAAACATTACTAGACCACGAAAACCATGGAGAAACATATCCATACATCGAAAACCATGAAGGAATATACCTAGACATCAAAACCCATGGAGGAATTATCCTAGACCACGAAAACCATGGAGAAGCATACTTGGACATCGAAAACTATGGAGCCGTCGACCTCGACCGCGAAAACCATGAAGAAACATGCCTAGACATTGAAAACTATGGAGGAATATACCTAGACATCGAAACCCATGGAGGAATTATCCTCGACCACGAAAACCCGAGAGAAACATACCTGGACATCGAAAACTGTGGAGCCGTCGACCTCGACCGCGAAAACCATGAAGAAACATGCCTAGACATTGAAAACTATGGAGGAATATACCTAGACATCGAAACCCATGGAGGAATTATCCTCGACCACGAAAACCCGAGAGAAACATACCTGGACATCGAAAACTGTGGATCCGTCGACCTCGACTACGAACACCATGAAGAAACATACCTAGACCACGAAAACCATGGAGGAATCTACTTACACCGAGACAACCATGGAGGAATATACCTGGATGACGAAAACCATGAAGAAACATGCCTAGACATTGAAAACCATGAAGAAACGTACCTAGACCACGAAAACCATGGAGGATTGTACCTAGACCACGAAAACCATGGAGAAAAATATCCATACATCGAAAACCATGGAGGAATATACCTGGACCACGAAAACCATGAAGGAACACGTCTAGACATTGAAAACCATGAAGGAATATACCTAGACATCAAAATCCATGGAGAAATTATCCTAGACCACGAAAATCATGGAGAAACATACCTAGACATCGAAAACTGTGGAACCGTCGACCTCGACCGCGAAAACCATGAAGAGACATACTTAGACCACGAAAACCATGGCGAAATATACCTTAGACATCAAGAACTATGGAGAAATACACCTGGACATTAAAAACTATGGAGAAATACACCTGCACATCAGAAACCATAGAGGAATATACCTAGACATCGAAACCCATAGAGGAATTATCCGAGACCACGAAAACCATGGAGAAACATACCTGGACATCGAAACCTGTGGAGCCGTCAACCTCGATCGCGAAAACCATGGAGGAATATACCTAGACATCAAGAACTATAGAGAAATACACGTGGCCATGAAAAACTATGGAGAAATACACTCGCACATCAGAAACCATGGAGGAATATACCTAGACATCGAAATCCATGGATGAATTATCCGAAACCATGAAAACCATGGAGAAACATACCTGAACATCGAAAACTAAGGAGCTGTCGACCCAGACCTCGAAAACCATGAAAAAACATACCTTGACGATGAAAGCCATGGAGGAATATATCTGGACATAAAAAACTATGGGGTCGTCCACCTAGAAATCGAAAATCGCGATAGAATGTACCTAAACCTAGTCCTCCAAAACCCATGAGCTATCGCCCTAGACATCCTCGAATAATCCAGCGGCGTCGACCAGAATTTTATATTTTTTTAGTTTTATTATTTATTATTTAATGTTATTCGTATTATTCAATTTTTTCATTTTATTGTATTATTATCATTTTATATTATAGTATAATATAATATATATATTATATTATATATTAATTATAATAAAATATTTATTATAATAATATTTTATTATTAATTAATATTAATAAATAAAATATATATTATATAATTATATACATATTTTATGCGCAAACCAGGAGCTGGTATTGCCCCCGCTGTGCGCCCATTCTCTGTCTCTCTCGCTCGGCGACGCAGAAGGTGAGGGGGTAGCCGCGTTCAGCGTAGTGCGTGACGTAGAGTGTGACAAAAGTAAGAAATCGTGCAAAGGACGTAAGTCCAAATGTAAACAAGCGTAACTTACGCCCCTCTGTCTCTAAGAAAATGAAAATCCCGAAATGATGGATTTTAAATCACTAACGTTACATATCTCAGGATCTACTGGACGGATTTACTTGCAACAAAGACCAATGGAAAGAGAAAAATCGAAAAAAAATCGTCACAAATTTTCAAGTTCTTTTATGAAATGGTTTTTTTGTGAGAGCCATTTGAAAATTCTGTGACGTCATAAAACCGGCATATTCGCGTATATAAGAGTAGCGCCAGGGCTCGCGCTGGCTTTTCTTTTGCGCTGCAGTTTTTCCTTTTAATACTTGGCGTCGAGCCGCTACCGCGTCTCTTGATGTGAATCGAATGTGTCTATGAAGTCAGAAACTAAAAATTACCTCGTTCGATAGTAGTATACTGAAATGGCACTGAACCTACGGTATTAAAGTATTCACAAAACTTATCTCTTATCTCCAAAGCTTTGTTACTGCTTCGGTTAATACCTGGACGCGGAGAAGAATTCTACATTTCTGATATCTATGGTTAATCACAACGATCACCGTTTGCGCTTGAAATTCAGTAACTATGAGGCACATACCATTGCTCAAAATTATTACTAGATTTATAAATTAAATAGTTATGTAATAGTACACATGTGTACGTAATTGTCTCAACTTTCACAACGAAAAGAGGTGTGGTAGAAAGTAAAACTCGCCATCTATTTGCTAGTATGCCGAAAGCATTTTCTACAACCCTGCGAGCACGGCTTAATCTGTAATTGAATATTTTCTTTTCGTGTCAAATTTTTACCTGGATAAGGTTTTAATAAATTGGGTTTTAAGGCGAATGCATCATCCCCGACTATTACGTGTGGCAACTTGCAAACAAACCCTGGAATTTCACACGGTCGGGGTAAGCTTAATGTACCATCATTGAGTTTAGCTCCTAATGGGCTCTCACGCAAAACAGAAGAGTTATACATCCGTCCATTTTTCCCGATATCGACAAACAAAAATCTATATTCAGCATCGACAAGACCCAACAGAACAATGCTGTCTTTCTCCTTATAATTTCGATAAATTGATCCGTCTCTGCTAGGAGGACGAAAATTTACGTGTTTCCCATCTACCGCTCCGATATAATGAGGAAAATTCCATAATGTGTGGAACTTGTGGGCGATAACCTGCTACTCTTCCATTGCAGATGGAAATTTCTAGACTTTAGAATTTAGAACTTTTATAATTGTTTGTAACGTTTCATCGACTATTTTCGAAATAGTGTTTGGAGCAATCCGAGTTGAATAGCTCAAATCTTGAAAGGTATTGATGGTAGCCAAATATCGAAGAGTCAGTGTGAGTCTATCCCTCGGTGATGTGTGTGTGTGTGTATTTCGTTAGGTACTGGCTCCGGTCTCTGCTGTTACGCGTCGTGAGACCATACGGCCATGTTTGAGTAATTCCTTAAGTTACTGGCGTGTAGAGCGCGAAGCTTGAATTGGAAAAGGGATGTGGGAAGACAGAGAGTAATTAGATATTGATATTAGTGCTTTTTAAAAAACGAAGAACGTGAGTGAGAAGTCTAGCTGATGGATAGGCAATAAGAGATTCGATGTTGTAAGGAGGAAAAATTATTTGGGTCATGAGAGCTTTCAAAAGAGATAGGCGTTGATGTTCAAAACGGGGGCACGCCCAAAAGATGTGATTTAGGTCTTCAGAGTCATGACCACAACTGCAGGAACGAGAATTAGAGAGGTTTTTACGGAAGAGACTAGCTTGAAGACTATAATGGTTCATTCTCATCCTAGTGATTGTGACTATTGATTCGCGATCGAGGCGATCAAATTTCGAGAACCAAGGTTTTTGGTGATCGAAGAAATGCTGGAAGTAGACGGTTCCTTTGGATACGCTTGAATTTATAAGAGATTCGTTGTTGGACTGATTACAATCTTTCCTTGCTAAGGGAAAAAAATCGGAAGCTGGAAGGCGAGTCCTGAGAGGTTCACCCCCGAAATGGCTTCTTTAGCCAGAAGATCCACTTTTTCATTGCCTGGTATGCCTACGTGAGAAGGTATCCAGACTAATTTGATTTTAAAGTTACGTTGAGTGGCACTGTGAAGAGCTAGATATATTTTTGAAATGATAGGGGAACAATTGTGAGAACGAGGAATAGATGAGATGGCTTGTAGGGAGCTTAGAGAGTCTGTGAAAATGTATGCCTTGGAAATGTTGTTAGAGGTGATAAAATTAATAGTGTGGAAAATGGCCAGAGCTTCTGCTGAGAATATAGAAGCGTGGGAGGAGATTTGAAATTTTTGCGACAGGTTCAGGAGAGGGCAATAGATGGCGAAACCTACGTTATTGCCTGGATCTGTTTTGGAGCCGTCAGTGTAAAAGTACGTAGAATCGGAAGGAGAGAATAGGGAAAGAAATTCGGCGCGAGGAGAGTCTGAGAGTTTGATAGAAGTACCGGTGTGAATGTCAATAAGGGAAGAAGGAAGAGTTAAGAAAGGGGGGATCGAAAATATTGGAGGGAAAGGAGAAGATTCAATTGAGTGCATGTGACGAAGAAGGTGATTATAAGCTCTAACGAGAGGAATTTGAGAGATGTTGGCGACAGGCTGGAAACGTCTTAGGGAAAGTGTGATCATGGCCAGATTCGTGAGGAGAGGGTGGTTAGAAAAGGCCGAAGTTCTGAGGACATATTTGTCGCAGAGAAATTGAAGGCGATGGTGAAGAATTGGTTCGTTCGATTCAGCTAACACCACATTATTGGGAGAGGAATGATAATTTGATGGGAATAATAAAAGAGCAATACTCCATGGAGGTTCTGATGAGTGCGCGATATATGCAAAGGAGGGTTGAGGGGTCTGCTCCCCACCATGTTGAACGTAGACATTTGATAATGTTGAGCAGTTTCGAGCATTTGAAGAGGAGGTTTGAAAGATGGGGGGACCACGTTAGACGTTGGTCAAAGGTGACGCCAAGAAATTTGGCGGATGGAGAGGTTGATACTCGAGTAGAGTTGATTGAGATGTAGTAGAAATCACGGTTGATAGATTTACGAGAAAAGAGGATGAATTTAGATTTTGTCGGTTTGATAGAGAGTTCTAGAGAGAAAAGGTAAGGAGAAACGTTGTCGAGGCTGGATTGGATGGACGAAATGGCTTTTTGAGGGGACAAAGCCGAAGAAAATAGTGCCACGTCATCAGCGAATTGAAGGCAGAGGCTATTGGGATGAAGGTGTCGTTCCAGTGAATTCGTGTAAATAATATACAGGAGGGGGCTCAGGATACATCCTTGCAGAACTCCTTTGTAGGAGTGAAAAGGACCTTGTGTAACGCCTGCTATGGAGAAGTAGTTGGAGCGGAAGGAGGTTAGGTTAAAAATGAATTTACAGAATGACCATGGAATACCTAAGGATTTAAGATGAGAGCAAGAATGCCTGGGTCGACATTATCGAAGGCACTGGAAATGTCCAGGAAGATGCATGTGGTGAGTTTGTTACCGAGGAAGCTGTTGTATATTTCGGTACTCAGAATGGATAGGTTGTCGGTACAAGAACGCGATTTACGAAAGCCATATTGGGAATTTGCAATGAGAGAATTACTTTCAAGCCATTGCGTTAAGCGGACCTGAATTAATCTTTCCATGAGCTTGAGAAGGCAAGGCGCTAGAGAGATGGGGGGAAATTTCCCTGGAGTAGATTTTGGAATAAAAAAAACCAGGAAGTTGTGCCATTGATCTGGGAAAAGGCCGCGTGAAAGAAGGAAATTGTAGGTGTCGAGAATTAGGAACAAAATCGATTCTGGAAGTTTCGTAATGATTAAAAAGTCTATTTTGTCGACGCCCGGAGCCGATTTGGTGTTGCATTTAGAGATGGCAGCTTGGAGTTCTTGGATGGAAAACGGAGTGTCAAGATCCGAGGGAGGAGCGTCCTGAAAACCGTCCAGAAAGGAAGGATAGGAACATGAAGGAGGACAGAGAGCAGATATGAGTCCTGTAAGATGTTTATGAGAGTCGGTGTTGGTGGGGAGAGACGAGGGGTTATTGAGGTTTCTATGACGAAAGCTTTTAATTTTTGACCATACATTGGCAGAAGGAGTGCGAAAGTCTATAGAGTTGGTGAAATCAATCCATGATTGTTTTTTAACTTTTTTGAAGGTTTTTTTAGCCAAAGCATCCTGCCTTTTTGCTTCTATGAGATTGGAGATGTTAGATACTCTTCGAAAGGCCGCCCAGGCTTGTTTCCGGGAGTTGTTGGCGGAAGAACATTCTTCGTTCCACCAAATAGCTGGCCTAGATTTATAAGTTCGAGAAGGGACCGGATTAATAGATGGGAGAGCTCTAGAGATGGAATCAAAGATGGCACGAGTTATGTTATTGTATTGTGTAATAGGACAAGAGTCGGCGAGGAGTGGAGCATTCTCCTCTAAAGTATCCTTGAATATAGTCTAATCAATTTTTTTGTGGGGATATCGGAGAGGAGAAAATAAAATGGGGAAAAAGGTGATGCCTAGGAAAACAGTGATGGGGAAGTGGTCGCTCAGGAGAGAATCTTTTCCCACGTGCCAACTCGAGGAAGGCAGAAGATGTTAAGATATGAGTGAGAGATCAATGGCAGAAGGAGGAGTGAGCGAAGGGTTCGAGGGTTTTGTGGTAGCAGATCCATCATTAAGAAAACATAGATTAGAATTATTTAATGAGTCAAATAAAGATATGCCAGAAGGGCAATTATTCGAACAACCCCAGGAGATGTGGTGACTGTTGAAGTCTCCGCAAATTAAAATGTTGTTATAAGTGATAAGAGAGTTGAAAAGACGGTTCCAATCTTGAGAGTTTATGTGGGTGTGAGGAGGTTTGTAAAGTGATACAATGGTGAGAGGGCCAGAGGAGGTGGGGATGGAGATTGCAAGAGTTTCAATATGATTGGGAGAGTGGAAAATAGAATCAACGGTAGAGAAAGGAATGTTCTTTTTTAGACAGATGGTAAGGCCGCCACCTTTCTGAGTGGCAGAGCTTTACTGTACCCTCATTTATTGATTCCTGCAACTTACCGATGTCTTCTCACAGAGTCCTCTCTGGACAGCGTTGAAAAAAATACCGCTAGTAGGGACCGCTGCCTTCCTATAAACAGGCACCAAAACGATGCCGTAAAATAAATCCCCAAAAATTTTGCGATACCTTACCTGATACCCTCAAAAATAGGGTCAGGGTAACGAATTCAGTCGTACATAGGAGAGTAGTCCATAAGGATCTTTTGTACCCACTTTAGTGGGGACATGTTCACAGCGTCAGTTCTCAAATGTGACAGCGCTGATAGCTCGTTTTCATTCTCGCTCTCACTCCCTCTTATATGCCGTGGACATCACGGCGTTCTTTTCGCTCTTATGACTTTTTGCACTGAGGACAATGTCTTCCTTATCACATTTTTTAAAAATAAATCTTTTTTATTAAATTCTTAGGAAAAACTTCTTTTTTTTTAATTCCTTCAATTTGAAATGAATATAAGCTATTTAAAAAAACAAATTATTCAGTGCAAAAATCGATCCTGAAATTTCTAGCTACAGCAGTACACTGGTCATGATCACAAGACTACGATGATACTTGAAACTTCTGTTTATAAAGTCTATATTTAAATTGTGAATTAGCGCTCACTGTTTAAACAAAAATAATCGGAATAGAATTCATATGAACATATTAAAATCTCTTTCAAGTTTCAAAATAGTATGTTAAACATTTTTTAAGCTAAATAATTTTTTTTTTAACTTAACATGAGCAAAAATCTATTCTAAGATTTCTCGTTACATTACAGTTCAGTTTCTACTGACATAATCGGAATAGAATTAATACAAATAAATTAAAGTCTCTTTAAGGCTTCAAAGTATTATGCCAAACGTTTTTGGCTTAATCCCGTTTAAAATAAAAAATACATCAAAACAACGAGGGCTCGAACTTTCGACCCGATCCCATGACTCGCACGGAAACACCGCAACGACTGGTGACCGACGGATAAGTATCGGCGATATTCGATAACTCACGCTTTTATTTTTTTTCATGTTTGCAAGAGTAGGGATAAATTATTGATTGATTATTATTAAATTCAAGCCTGAGTAAAATTTGATCCAGATTGATATGGTTAAAAACGAATTACAATTTAAGGAATTAAAAAATTTATTAATCCAAAGGCTACTGTGCTGAGAAAACAGTAAATCAGAAAATTTGTAAAAATAAAATCGCCTTTGGATAATTATAATTAACTAAATAAAAAACAAACGATTCAAAGCCAAAATGCAAGAAGCAGCGGTAAGATCTAGAGTTTGTGCAGCTTCAAAAACGAAATATCGGAAAAAAATTATAAAAGCGTAATAAAACACTCTTGAATGAAGGCGCGAGATAGAATTCAGATTTAAGGGGTAGAATTACCTAGACATCGTAGATATCATTCCAATCGCATAAAAATATTATTTAGTAATAGAAAATTCGTTTTCGAGATTCAGAAGACATAATTTTAGTATTTTTCATGCATAAAGCGTCAAATCTCGAATTAAGAATAATAAACTTGCAGGAAAATGAAAATAAAGCGGGAACACAAGAAATTAAATAAAACAGAAAATTCTTTATTGTAAACCAAAATAGTTTTGGAATATCATTATCGTGAATTTCACGCCGAAAATCGCACTGTTTTTTCGGGTCTTTCGAGTTTTTTCTTTGCTTGATTCGTTAAATAACACGGAGAAATGAAAACAAAAACCAACCTTTTAAGGCTTTATATACACTTGTGATGAGCGGATAAATCAAAAACTTTTTTATTACATATTCTTCAATTATAACGTCTGAAGAATATTCTCACCGAAGTTTATGAAGGTTGGAGCTTTAGATTCGTAGCCATGGATTTGTTTGGATTTGGGTAAACCTAAATAACGGACCGAGCGGTGCGCGCAGTCGTCTAGCACGCAGCTGCCGCCCGAACGAGTGGTATAAATACTACGTTAAACCTCACCACTATATTGTATTATTTGATTGTATGGCCTTGAAATTTTCGAATTGTTGGACCTACGAGTTCGAAGGTTCCACATCTTATGTGCCTCTAGCAGTTGTGTTTATACACTCGAGTGTGCAGTATCTAATCATTAATTATTTTACATTTGCTCGTAGAAACATGGAATTTATTCGGTTACAATTATGATTGGTCAGCATCATAAAAGCACACTATGAAGTATGCTTTGAGCATCTTTATGCATGAAGAGCATCTACAGAATCATGTAAAGACCGAGTGAAAAAAAGAAAACAATCTTTTAACCCGTAAACCGCAGAAACTGACGAGAGTAATTTAGTGCGTCTCAGAAAAAACTGAAGGTCAACAAAGAAGTCACTGTGTCGGTGGATTATTCGGTGGAATAAAGAATTTTCAATTTTATAACGGTTTTTACAAACAATGTCATAGTATGTGAAGTGTAAACAGTGTGACAGTGATGTAAAATTTGCTCCAACCGAAACACGCGGGCTTGCTTTCAAAGTAGCCATTATATGTGACAACTGTGAGCAACACACGATTCCTTCGTGTGTGTATATTCGGCATTCATATGAAATAAATAGAAGTTTTGTTTTAACAATGCGAATGCTCGGGTTAGGCTTAGCAGTCTGTGCTAAATTTTGCGGGTTTGTGGATATGCCACCGTGTAATGGACCGTCAGTCCACTTACAGTATGATCTTAGAGCACGTATCTGGTACTGTCAAAACTGTTTTCAATAGTTTTATAAAGCTGACTGCGAAACACGAAAAAGAACAATTTAAATCACAGAATAAAAATGATTTTACAGTGCCAGGGATGGGACATAGAAAAAACATGGATTTACGTCACTATACGGTATTGCATCATTGATTGGCTATGACGGTGGAAAACTCGTTGATGTTGTTAAGTCAACCGCCTAGAATTGCCTTAATTAAAACAAATTATTTTTTCAACAATAAAATGAAATCATATACAAGATATATATTCTGTTTCGATGTTCAATTACACCGGATGAATAATCTCAGAATATCAATCTCGCTTTTTGTCGGTAATGCATGTCGGTTACGTTATTTATCTAACCGCTTAAATTCACGTATGAATTATACTCCTTGCCGGAGCCCCGGGTGTATAGACTCTAAACACAGTATTCCTATTTCATTACTGATAATACGAAACCACCCGTACACTTCTTCACCCGTGAGAATAAATCAAATAAAGATCATGTACCATCACTCTTCAACATTAGCACTCTGTATAATTGAGCATCGACGAATTACGGTAAATTCGTTAATTGTAACTCGCCGAGAGAGGTTCTCTCTCTCTCACACTCTCTCTCTCTCTCTCTCTCTCTCTCTCTCTCTCTCTCTCTCTCTCTCTCTCTCTCTCTCTCTAGACCGGTGAATTAGTTGCTGCGCTAATTAAACCTTTGCGATAGAAAGTACGGGATAACGATTCCAGTCTCGCGATACAAAAATATTAAACGCAGAAAAAAAAGTGTTATTCGAAATCGGGTGAAACGCCGTTTGTGTAAAATTAAATAAATTATATGCGCCAAATACTCGTGATTATCTCCTTTGTGTAAACCCAAAGACATCTTCTTCCTCCGCATACTTTGCCGTTTCACATCGTACTCACCAAGATTCATCCTCATTTTTCAATGACATCGATAGTCTGCTACGACGGAATTCCGGAGGAAGGAGACAATCCTCATCTATATTAATCTATATTTTGATAAGTATCCTAATACACACTACATTCGTTTCACTTCTCATCTTGATCCTCATTCTGATTACGAAGGAAGACTGCGCGGTCTATGAAGACACCGTTGGGCAACAAACTTATTGTTACGAGTATTACCATCCTAACGTGTAATACAGCCCTGGAAGGGCTTCGACAAATAACTGAACCTGATGATTCGAAAACCATGGGTTCTTTATAACGAATTACCTTGTGAAGTGTATATTACACAAGGGTGGAGTTCACAACGAACGCCAGCTGGATCCGAGTCAGTTTTTGAGTCATTTGCTTAATAATGTAACTATAAAGAGTTCGTACTGCTAAATGTGCGAAAGTTGGGTGCAGAAGTTGGATACAGCCGGATATGAAGAGTTGAAGACGATCCATGATCCAAACTGCAATGCTAACCATTCAGGATCAGCTGGTAAAATGGAAGTTGACGCCATTACAAAAATGTTCGAACGTTTTGAAGAATTGCACGGAATAAAGTATGTGAACTATATTGGTGATGGTGCTTCCAAAACTTACAGTGTCTTAAAAAATTGTTCAATTACATCGGAGAAAAAAAATGTATTGGACATATTCAAAAGTGAATTTAAAAACAAAATAAAAGTCCCAGAAAATAGAGGAAATTGACAGCAAAAATGATTGACAAGTTAACGGTCTACAACAGTTTGGCAATTCGCCGAAATACTGAATCTGCTGAAAAAATGAAAAATTAAATTTGAGTTAAGTACTTTCATTATAGTTCAACAGATAAAAATTTACAACATAAAAACTGTCCGCCCGGATCTGATTCATGGTGTAACAGATAAAAGTTTAAAATATTTCCCCTTTTTACTGTGGTTCTATCTATTTTTATCTCTCGGGCTCTTTTCAGTAAACCTCCATATACGCGATAATTTTTTTCATCAATTGAAATAAAAATAAAACCAAAAAATTGAATTTGGAACAATTATTCTACCAGTCGTATACGCGATGAAATTCTTCGCAAATACTTTGAGCACCGTGTCTCAACGGCCGCTTCCCCTCTCCCGTCCCCCGCCATAAGTGCTAAGATAGAATAAAAACTGCACTCGTGAAAAAATGATGATATTTTTTTGTATCTCGATTAGAAGGTACTGAAATAGTGATTTTAAAATGATAAGGGGGAAAAAAACCATAGAGAGCCACATTCGGAACACCTTATCAGAAAAACTCTAGAAGTCCAAAAAATACTCTTCAGCATTTCAAATTTATTAAGTAATAGAAAAATGTTATAGCTTGTTGTGTCTCACTCAGTTTTACCTATCGTTTCTGGTCACTGAAAACAAACATGGAGCGTAGTTACTATTGAAAGTGGGTGACCGGTTACTCTGTGACGGGCCCCAGCTAACGCTGATAAAACGATTTCGAACGGGAAATACGAATTTATTGCTTTGAACGCAACATCTTCGTATGTTACATTCTTCTTCGTGGAATTATCATTATTACTATAATTATTATTGCTGTGTCGGTCCGTGGCGTATCCCGGATGGAACGATTACCGTTAAGAATACATAATGAGACAAGCGAACGGGAAACGACAGTTACCCCACGCTTCCAAAAGAGAGACCGCATGAATATACTTTTACAATTTATTCAATCTCTTAAGAGGATGGATCAGTCTTTATATTGCAACCATGAGAGCGAGAGAGATAGCTGCAATTTTTTAAGGTAAATTTGTATAAAAAAATATTGATTTCGAAAATTCCAAGTGAGGTTAGATGACCGATCCATACTCTTATCGAAAAAAGCTCCTTTCTTCTTTCCAGATAAATACAACAAACAGGTTATATTTATAGTGCGAGTGATTCAAGGGACTTTAATACCAAAAACATACACATACTAATGTATATGTTTTTATCATTTTTTTATTTTAATTTTCAATTTTTAATTACCAATGTTTAAAATAAAAATATATACATCAATTGTATACTATAAAGAGGAGCGAATTTTCAATGGGCCTGGAACGAATAAACAGCACAAAACTTCAAAATAATATCGACAGGTAGTTCACCCATTTGGCACATAAACCTTGCGCAGTTGTTGAATCGAACAGAAGAAAAATATTTTTTCTTCTAGAGTTGGTCTACGATGTCATGATCATTTAAGAACGATTTGCGCGCGATATCTTTTTGTGAATGTTTCGTTCGCTGCAGCTCTTTTGCAAAATACGTTATAGTCTTTTTTAGACCTACATCCAAAGGAACTTTAGGCTCCCAGTTCAAGTATTTCTCCGCTCGACTTATATTGGGCCTTCTTCGCTGAGGGTCATCCTCGACGGCTGCTAATTCGATTATTTTACTCGTACCACCAACTAGATCTTTTATTATTCTCGCAAATTCTGGAACAATTAATTAACAGAAATTAATTTACAGAAAACTTTATTTCATATCATAGTACATAATAATATACTTGATCATCTAGTACACGCGAACATATGTTTCTTTGATAAAGCATACAAACAACATGTGTGACCTAAATAAAGAAGAAAATAGAATCAATTGACAGAAATATCCCAAATTCGTGTGCGCTCATATGTCTTATCATCAAAAGACTTGGTAGAGTCTTTTGACTCAAAGAAACAAATCTGTTTACCGTTAATCCAATCACATGCGAGAGGGTTCCTTTTTTATAAACAATAAGAGACTCAGTAGTCTCGGAACAAGTACATCGACAGCCCTGTCGTCTGTTAGCTCGATATTCGCCGAAACTATACTTTCTCTGAATAGAACGATGCGCGGTGGTGGGGGTAAAATTGGCATGTTATTCAGTTCAATCACGAAACTCAGGAGCCATTTCGAAACTTGTAAATTAAACTTTCTTTTTAAGGTTGTTCAATACCAAAACCCGATTTTTTACGGAAATTTTGAAAAAAATATATGTCGCACAGAAAAATCTAACGAATCGATTAAAAAAAAAGTAGTTCTACCGTTTAGTTTTTCAGATACTGCAAGTTAAACTGTGGTTTTTTCATCTGAACACATGGTAATCGTCAAACAAAAAATGTGAACCGAAATAACTCGAGAACGGTTCTTACCATTTTGATTTAAAAAAACACATTGTTTATCAGAGTATCTTCTGAAGAAAAAATTTAAAAAAAAACAACATGATCTACCGTCTAGTTTTTGAGAAAAAAATGATTGTAATAAAAATCGTATGAGAATTTCGGTGGGAAAATTTCAAGGTTCGCGACAGGGCAACGCTGTCGAGTGAGATGGGAAATGACTATCACTATACTTTAGGACGCTGCGCTCCTTTTAAACAGTTGCCTGTGTACAATGTTGTCACGATTGACGCGCTTCTGAGCGTTCATTTGTATGCTCGTATATATGCATACGGCATGAAGATGTATTCTAGCAGGGGCGTAAGCAAAAGAAAAAATATAAAAATTTTAAAATCACGAGCAATTATGAAGTTTTAGTAAAATATCGTAAGCATATATTTTTTTACTGATATTTAACGATAATTTGAAGGATTTTTGAAACATATTTCACATCGAATAATGTTCACACAGAAAGGGGGCTGCACCCTATTTTTTATACGGCACTTTTATACGGCACTACGTTAAAAACCAGCATGTGACGTATTTGTTGAGAGAAAACTTTGCACGGGCTCAAGATTATCTAAAGGTTACTAACACATTTATGGATTTGACGTATCTGTATATGCATTTAGACCGATACATATAAGGGTCTCTTGATGGCATTCGTAGCCAGGGAATTACCGCCGAGGAAGTACCTGCTTCAACCAATCATCGACGAGAAAACTTTTGATTTGTTCTGATACATATCGTTTGTCTTCACATCGTCGGCTTCGTTACATCATCTGTTTAGATTCGTTTATTCATCGTTTGTGTAAAGATTAGGGTGGTTCAAAAAAATCGACTATTTTTATTTCTTCAAAGCTCGGGTTTCAATTATTACAGTGAGGTGAAAAAAGATGCCTGACAAATTTTGAGCCCTTAAAAAAATTTTTTAGAGGTCGCTCATCGCGATTTTCTTTTGTCCATTTAAATAACAGATTCTTTTGACACTTTAAAAAATAGATACACATTATTTTTTTTTTAAAGATAATGTTTTTTCAAGATTTGTGAATTTTTTTCGAATTGTTCTGTATTTTTTTTTATAAAATAATTTTTTTGACAATTTAAAAAAAAATATTTTAAAAGGTTTTTTATGGATGGAATTATCAGCAAACGAGGGACCATCAATGTACTTGTCCCAACCTTTTTTTTCCTAGGGGAAGTTTATGGTTTGATATCACGTCTTTTTTCTCAAAAGTTTCTTATTTATGTTTAGTTGACTATAGGATTTTAGTTTAAATTTCTATGAATTATTTATGATTTTCGGCTTATAACGTTGGTTTTCACGAAAAAAGACCTATTTTTCTTCAAAATAGTACTGAAAATATTTCGTCACAGGTCTGTCCTTGGACTATAGCGATTTTTTTCCTTGTACTCTAATGTGTTTTGTCAATTAGGAACCAAAGAGCACGGTAGAAAGTGGGTTGGAGGCCGGGATATGATTTTCGACTTATAACGTCGGTTTCGACGAAAATAGAGCTATTTTTCGTAAAAATTGTACTGGAAATATTTCGATAGAGGTTTGTTCTTGGACTTTGATGATTTTTCCCCTTGTCTTCTAATATATTTTGTCCATTGGGAACTCAAGAGCATGGAGCAATGCGTGTTGCGGGCCGAGATATGATTTTCGGCTTATAATGTTAGAACAAAGAAAGGAAAAGAGGAAAAATAGATCAAATTCAAGATACAACAAATCCAACAGAATTGGCCATTTTTCAATATCGCTTTTGCATTCTGAATCTAGACATTTTCGTATCATCCGAAACGTGCCCCCGATGAAATATATTTCCAAAGTTTGCAAGTGGCCGCTGAGATCCAATTATCTACAGTTTGATAGTTGCCGAAAAAAGGCATCCGGAAACATTTATTATGTCACAACTCAAAGAAGGAAAAAAACTGAGCGTACTTAATACAACAGAGCAACGGAATTCAAAGACGTTTAAAGTACCTGCATTGGTTGTGGAGGAAAACAATTTCATTTCAGAATAATTTAGAAATAAATTGATAAATTCAGAAATTTGGCAAAGAGTTTAGAAAAAGGAAAATTAAGTTAATTAGTAAAGCTGATAACTTTTGTGATGAATTTTTGAAATTACATGTTACGGTTGGAGTAAAAAATTAAAATGATTGGCACACATGCTGCGACACAAAAATATGAAAGTTTGAAAGTATTCACTCTATACCGCAGTAATACAATCTTCAATACTATTTGAAAAGAAACACTTTAAAGCTTGCTGAATCAAGTTCCATTACATATTACCATAATCAAAGATAGGAGGTGATACTTAACACATATATTTATCCACAGAAATTTAAAAGTTCGCAGGTATCTGCTGCGATTCAATGTATCTGCGCAATGAGTTTGGAAGACAGCAATTTCAAATCCATTCATACATGAGCAACTGAAGACTTTTCTAATGAATTTTGCACTTCATATTTATGTTACAGTGAGAGTCAAAAAGTAAAATGAATGGCAAAGTATATAAATTTTATAGTTTGCAGATTTTTGCTGTATTTCAATGATCCAAATCTATCAAGAGACTCGGTAGAGTCTCGGGACAAGTACATTGACAGCCCTGTCGTCTGCTGGCCCGAGCTCGCCGAGATCTTTTCTCTGAATAAAACGATTCGCGGTGGTGGGGGTAAAATTGGCATGTCATTTTGTTCAATTACGAAAGTCCTGAGTCATCTGAGGCTTAGAAAATTGAACTGGAGATTAATTAATAAATTCTCTGTCGATTCCACCCACAATCAGCATGATCGGTGGCGTAATTGCTGAGAAAAAATTTTGCACGGGCTCAAGATTATGCAAAAGTTACCAACACATTCTAGAATTTATGTGTCTGTATTTACAACACAATCAAAGGCACTTTGATGCTCTCGAGTTTCTGATTAGTTGGATCTGACGACATCCATTTACAGATGTTATGATTGGTTGTTGAAATTGGTTGTTGATGATTGGAAATCTGACGACAACTTCAGAACGTAGCACGGTAGTACAGTAGACATTTAAATAAAAAGATGTAGCAACGGTAAGGCCTGCTACACACGGTCAATAATATTGCGCAATATAACAGGTGATTGCACAATATTATTAAACATGTAGATGTAGTATTGAAACATTGCGCAATCATTGGCGCACTACACGCCATATAAACTTATTGTCCAATATTACTGTGCAATATTATTGAGCGTGTGTAGCGAAGAAAAAAACAGACGTTTCTCAGAAATTACAGTTGTTTTGTGCAATTATCGTAATATATACGAAGATAGCACATTTGCGAAATTTCACTTCATGTTGACGTTTGAGGTTATGATCCCCTGAGTGCTGTTGCGTGCGGAGTGTAAAAAAATAATAATGGTTATTGTAAAGTGGAAGGAATCGATATTATTAATGACGTGACTAATTATAGTGTTGAATGATAATAATATTAATGAGAAAAAAAACGTTCGTTCATTATAATGTCTCAAACGTTCTTTCCACACAGGAATTTTATGTTGTGTAATTACATTAAAGAAAAAATATGCGTGGTTGTATGTAAATGAATTTAAATAAATTTTGAAAAACTTTGGTCAAGGAAAAGTGTCTAATCCAATGTATTGTTGTCATATTTTCTTTCATTTAGTTTGGTTGTATTCACCGGGCCTTTTTTCCCACCTCCCTAGCTTTTACAGTGTATCCATACCAATTTCTATTCATTCTCTAGACAATTCGAGTGACATTCGTATTTCTATTTCCTTATACTGATTTCAATAAATTGGAAAATTCATAACAAAAAGTTTTCATGATTGCTTGTTTATAAACTCGAGTTTGAAAAAATCTTTGGGCCATGTAAATTCATAGATATTCACTTGAATTGTTGCATGATGAATTTAGGAATATATTTCAATAAGTCATTGGTTGCTTATTTTTCGTGATATCAAAATTTGTATCTTTCAAATGCAATAAACACCAATTAAGTTTGACAACGTGATGAAGCGACATGTATATTGAGTATTTCCAGACCATGTTTACGATTGGCATTATGGATTAAAAAATTCATATGTGTGACTCTACGCCTGATCATTTTTGGATGTGATCAAATATTTTGTCTGTATATAACCATGGAGACATACTAAATTACATTATTTTATTTACTTCAACATGCAGCGTATCTGTCACTTTATTTCTTGAATATGCCATAATAAGTTTCAAAAATGTGGTTCAGGTAATTTTGAAGTTTTTTGCCCCATAGCACCAAAGTTTGTATTACTGGTACGCAGCGAGTACCTATGAACTTTGATAGTCCTGTGAAGCGGTAGGTGTGTCAAACTTTTCACTTTTTGGTTCCAACTGAAATATATGAATGAAGATACATGAAACAATTATGAGTTCTGTTCACTTTCAAGTGTGCTGTCTTTTATCCTTTGAGTTTTGGCATAATAAATTTTATGAATCGGTGGTGATTTTTTCTGTCTGTATCAAAATTTAGATGAATAAATCGCAGCGGATACTTGCAAACTTGGAAATTCTGTGTATTGACATGCATGCTAGGTACTTAGTACTTCCTATTTTTTATTATAGAATATGGACTACAAATAATAAAATTTATACATGAATTATAGGATTTGGATATAGATTATAAATAGTAATCAATAATAAAAAATAATGATGAATGCTACAAAAATTCAGCAATGGCCTGTTTATGAATGGCATATCAAGTTATGTTTTCAAAATGCAATGCGCATATGAAAAAGTAAGCAATTCTGTTGGTTTTGACGCACTTCATACTTTTTCTTTTGTCCGGTTGAATCTTGGTGGCTACATGCAGAGTTTGAAAATTTTGTGCATCGACGTGGGTGCGTCAACTTTCTATCTCTGGGTATGATAATATAAATGGAAAAGATTGCTGCAAAAAGTGCTTGGAGGCACGTTTTTTAAGGGTGAATGATACAAAAGTCAAAATAATTAGAAATTGATCAAATTTGGTGATAATGTTCTTCAACATCAAGTGCGAAAACACAAATTTTTTCAAAATTTTCTTCTGTTTAGTTATCAAGTAATTACGCATTAAAGCAGATTTCTTATGTCCGGAATGTATACCTATATATATGGAAACGCTATGCTTATACACGTGAACTTTAGTGATCAATTACTCGATAACTGTACAGAAGAAAAATCTTAAAAAATTTGTATTGTCAAATTTGGCACTAAAGAATATGTTCACCAAATTTTATAAAATTCTGATCATTTTGAATTTTTTTATGTTTTTAGCATGGTTTAGCATGGCAACATTGTATCGCCTGTGCAATATATCCTTAATGAAATAAAAATTGCTAGCATTAGAATTCAATAAACATATGTGAAAATTGCAAATTCTGGTGGACTTGGTAAACATTATATATATTTTGTTCATTCTCCTTCTGTCAAATTTTAAGGAAAATCAATCAAAAAATCCGTTTCATTGGAAAATTTTCATATTTTCTTTATTCACAATGATTTCATCAAAACAATTGAAAACAAAATTTATAAATGACGGAGAAAAATTCCAGAATGATACGAAATATTGAAAAACCTTACGGAATATGATTTTAATTCCACAAAATTATGAACACGTTCGAAATGGTTGAAAAATTGAGGGTATCACTTCAAACATTCGAAGAATATCAAACTGTTATAAATTGTACAAAACTGAAAGAAAATCATTGGAGAAATAATTTTAAATATCACAACAGAAACATTGGAGAACTTTAGAAAATTTTATTTAAGAATATTTTTTGTCGTTTAGAACTACCACAGAAAAAAGATTTGATATCAAGCCGTAAAAATCCTCTCTCAGAGAAAAAAAATTTGGACATTTACATTGATGATCGCCCGTTTTCGCATTATACCACAAAAAATGTAAACAAAACTTCTTAAATTACACAACGAAAATGATTTCGAAACGTAAGGAAATATCAAATATATTACAATCCTACAGCATTCGTGTTATAATATTCTTCACTAGGATACTGATTGTGCGATATCAGTCTTTTTTCGACGAATCAGATGTTACAAGCCAAAATCATATCTCGGCCTCCAACCCGCTTTCCACCGTGCAATTGGGTTCCTAATGGACAAAACATATAATGGACAAAACAAGGGGAAAAATTGCAAAAGTCCAAGGATAAACGTGTGACGAAATATTTCTAGTACAATTTTGACGAAAAATATGTCTTTTTTCGTGGAAACCAACGTTATAAGCAGTAAAACGTAAATAATTCATAGAAATTTAAATTAAAATTATATAGTCATCAAAACACAAATAAGGAACTTTCAAGAAAAAAGACGTGATATCAAACCATAAACTTCCCCTAGGGAAAAAAAGGTTGGGACAAGTACATTGATAGTGTCGTGTTTGGTGATAATTCCATCCATAAAAAAAATCTTGGAAACCGATGCCTCATCCTTCTTATTTGATTCGAACAGCTAAATCAATTGGAAAAAATTCCATCTCATTTACGTGCAGCATTAAAATTTATTATATCAATTCGAGGCCAAGTGTTTTCTAACGAATTGAAAAAGGTTACCACTCGAATTACGTGCAGCACTAAAATTTATGATATCAATCGGTGGACAAGTATTTTATTAGTAACTCCAAATTTTGACATTATTAAATTGTTCTAAGAAGCTTTTAAATCCAAAAAAAATCACATGAAAGCTAGTCATTTGTTACTCTATGGTGGCAGACTTATAAGAAAATCGATTTTTCTCAGACTTTCAGGATCCTTTGGTATTTTTCACAAAATTCAACGTCGATTGGATCGATACAAATTATCTTTAAATATGTGTTAAAAGTACTTGTCCGACCCATCACTTTCCGTTTAAATTGTTTATCCAAATAAAAGTCAGGGCTTGTCTAGAACTGATGGATCACAAGTATTCATGCAGAGGGAATTGAGAGAGTTATCGTCAAGTAATTTTTACTTAATTGTACTGATTTTATAAAAAACGGAAACAAATTGTTCCGCAATATACAAGGGATATTATTGTGCATCGATAAATGAAAAAAATTATACATGTTATATATGTTCAAGCTTCCAAAATAACTCTCCAGTTTATATTTAATGATGGCAAATTTTACTTCCCACTTATTCTTCCAGCGAACGAATTCCATTCGGAATAAGAACTAACCAATACTATAATTAATAACATTAAACTAATAATGAATCGCATTGCAACAAATTTTGGATCAGATTCTGCCGTACAATTTCGTTTTTTATGATTGATTTTTTATTGAATGAATAATGATGGGCCGGAAAAGTACTTTTAACACATATTTAAACATAATATGTATCGATCCAATCGACGTTGAATTTTGTTAAAAATACCAAAGGATCCTGAAAGTCTGAGAAAAATCGATTTTCTTATAAGTCTCTGGGGAAAAAAGGTTGGGACAAGTACATTGATAATCCCTTGTTTCCTGATTATATCACGAAATATGTAAAAAAAATTCATAAAAAAAATTACGAAACCATGTGTAAGTAATTTATAAATAACACTCACGTAATTTGTAATCAAGAATGTAAAATTTCGATTGGCAATGTTGCTCACATATTCTTAGTAGTCCCAAACGATTTCCCTCTTGAAGAAGATGGAATCGCTTTTTTAACACAAGAAGATGCAATTATCTGCATGAAAGAACGTACAATAATTTTCAATAAAATGCGCTCGGAATCGAAGCTTTTTAAACTCAACAACTCATCTCCAAATAATTATTCTCCGTCTCGAAGCCAATTATTAAGAGAAAATACTCGAATCCAACACATTTTGAGTGAAAAAGATCGCGATAATATTCGGGAGATCATTGACGCATTTCAAGACGTCTTTTATTTACCGGGTGACCCACTACCGTGCACAAATTTAGCTGAACATGCAATAGAAACGAGTGATAACATTCCGGTGAATGTTAAACAATATCGGCATCCGCCGGCTCAACATGAAGAAATCTTGAGACAAGTAGAAGAAATGAAAGAAAAGGGAATTATTCAAGAATCGAATTCACCATACAACTCACCATCATGGGTAGTTCCAAAAAAAATAGACGCGTCCGGAAAGCAAAAATGGAGAGTAGTTGTAGACTTCAGAAGAGTCAACGAAAAAACTTTACAGGATGCTTATCCGTTACCAAATATTGAAGAAATACTGGATCAGTTGGGTAACGCCCGATATTTTTCAGCATTCGATTTGGCTAACGGGTTCCATCAAATTCCAATGAAAGAACAAGATAGGAAAAAGACTGCATTTAGCACACCTCATGGTCATTTTGAATATTTGAGAATGCCTTTCGGCTTGACAAATGCTCCTGCAACGTTTCAGAGAATGATTGACAACGCTTTGAGAGGATTGATTGGTAGAATTTGCTTCGTCTACTTGGATGATATCGTTATCTACGGAAAAACTTTAGAAGAACACAATGAAAAATTGCGCATATTTTTTGAAAGAATGCGAGAAACGAATTTAAAACTTCAACCCGACAAGTGCGAGTATTTGCAGCGTGAATTGCAATATTTAGGCCATATCATTACCGAAGAAGGAGTAAAGCCAAACCCTGAAAAATGCAAGAGCGTTTTAGAATTCCCACAGCCAAAGAACATTAAGAATGTCCGTCAATTTCTAGGACTTACAGGTTACTACCGAAAATTTATTAAAGATTACAGCAAAAAAACGAAACCATTAATGCAACTACTGCAGAAAGATGTCAAATTTCAATGGAGTATGGAACAGGAAAAATCTTTTGTCACTTTAAAAAATGAATTGTGTGAAGAACCGATTTTGGCATATCCTGACTTTTCGCGGAATTTTACGTTAACTGCAGATGCTTCGGATATTGCTTTGGGAGGAATTTTGTCTCAGGAAAAGAATGGTAAGGAACATCCTATTGCTTATACTAGTCGTGTTCTGAATAAAGCGGAACGAAATTATTCAACGACAGAAAAAGAACTCCTAGCAACCGTGTAGTGTGTCAAACATTTACGACCATATCTTTACGGCCGAAAATTTAATATTATCACCGACCATCGCTCATGACCTTGGTTAATGAATCATAAAGATCCTCATTCACGACTTGCAAGATGGTGAATCGCTTTACAGGATTACGAATACAGGATCGATTACAAGGAAGGCTCACTAAATACAAATGCTGATGCATTATCCAGAAATCCCGTTCTAGTTTATCGTCGCTTAAACGCAGATGATTTAATAGAAGAAGAAGATCACGAAGACCCAGTACCAGAAGAGGAGACTAGAAAAAGAAAACGAAGAAACGAGCCAGAATCGTGCCGGAAAAGGATGTGTTACCCCAACGAAAACGAGGAGGAATCAGAACAACAAGTAGAAGAAACACCGACGGAAGATTATCGTTACGAAAATGCCGCGTACCAAGATGATCTACACGAGGAATTGGAAGAAATCGAACAGTCAATGATAAAACTAGGGAAGAAAATATTCTTGATGAACTCTCCAATACCCGAGGGTAGTATAGATGTTTCGTTTATCAGGAAAGACGATGAGGACGAGGATGCACAGAATTTTGAAGTCTACTCCGAGGAGGGCGACCGAGAATTTCATGTGGTAATTGGTATAAATCGAAGAACGACAAGCAATGAACTGTTGAGGCAGATCAGAGAATTGTGCTACGTTGCAGTTGTCGAAGAATGGGAAGAAATTCATGTTGATCATGAGAGTTGCATCTGGTTGACGAGTCTTTCGAGAAAAGAAATCGAAAAGCAATGGCGAGAAATCTTTAATCCTGGAGTGTCGTGTATCTTCACGACAAAGAACGAATGATCCCTCGAGTAGAGGATATTCAGAAAATACTCGAAGAAAACCATAACAGTCCAATAGGAGGCCATGGTGGAGTTAAGAAAACATATTATCGGATATCACAAAATTTCTTTTGGAAAACTTTGAGAAGAGATGTAGAAAAATTCGTGAAAAATTGTGTGATTTGTCAGAGAAATAAAGCCAATCGACATTCGACTAAAATGCCTATGGTAATCACGGATACACCGCAAAAGTTCAACGACAAGATCGCTATGGATATCTGCGGACCCTTACCATTAACCGCTCGTCGAAATAAATATGTTTTGACTATACAAGATTATTTGACAAAATATTTCGTTGCACTTGCATTGAAAGATATTACAGCTCATTCGGTTATTGAAGCATTCCTGAAAGGATATGTCAGATACTTTGGACCACCACGCACAATCCTGACAGACAGAGGAACGGATTTTACCAGCGACTTAATGAAGAATTTTACAAAAATGTTAGGGATTAAGCACATCACGACGACCAGTTTTCATCCAGAAAGCAATAGTAGCTTGGAGAGAAGTCATCAAGTATTAAAAGATTACCTTCGCCATTTTACAGACAAAAACGCTGATGATTGGGACGAACGAATTCATTTGGCGAATTTGTATTATAACACATCAAAACACGAGAGTACGGGGTTCACGCCGTATAAGTTATCTTTCGGTATTGATCCACAGAATATCTCGTCACTCATGAGAGTTAACACAACGTATCCTGAGTATTTGGAGAACCTACAAACGAAAATCGCTACAACGCTGGAAGAGAGCAAACGAATAATCACCGATAGTAAAAGACGGACAAAAGAACGATACGATCGAATGATCAATCCACAGGATTTTCATCCTGGAGATTTAATCTGGTTGAGGAAAGAAAGCAAACGACAAGACGAATGCGTTGAATGTCCCATTCGAGGGACTCTACGAAATAGTTGAAAAAGTTTCAGATGTTAATTACAAAATCCGTAAAAACAGAAAAGAAGTAATTGTTCATGCAAATAGAATGAAATATGCTAATGTGAATTTGTTTCAGAACCATACTGATTGAAATATTGAGGCCCGATGCCAGAAATTATGAGGAAACAGAATTTTTTACGTTACCGAATTTGCACATGGAATATTTGGGAAATACAAAATTCTTTCATGAGACCTATAACGTGATTTCATACTATAATTTGGACGAACTCACTTGGGAGGAGAGCGAAATCACTAAAGGATTGAATTTCGTGGAAAATCTGTGTTCTCAAAATTGCACAGAAAAGAGATTGATTCAACGGCTACGTGAACAATTAAACATCATTCGTAACGATAAGTACACACTGTTTTCAACCATCGGCGTACCAACCCTTTATCGAAATAAACGTGGTTTGTTTGACTTTGTGGGAAAAATACGCAAAATTTTATTTGGAACTATGAGTGCAGATGATGCAGAGTATTATAACAAAGAAATAGATGCAGTCCATAATGATAACAAATGAATCGGAGAATTATTCAGAAATCAGACTCACATAATTCAACTCTTTCTTCAAAAAAGTGAAGGGCTTTTTCGTAAATATAATGATACATTCAATAAAATCAATCTAAATTTCCAAAATCTTGGTAATGAATTAAATGAATTGATAAAAAGAGACAAGGTATTAGCAAATGATTCTTTGTTAGCAGAAATGTGTTTGGAAATTGAATTAGCATTGATAGGACTAGACAGAAATGTAAGGATTTTAATAGAATCAATCATGTTTGCAAAAACTGGTCAGACAAACCCTCAACTATTATCGCCGGAATTATTAATGAGTGTTATTAAATTAATAAAAGAGGAAAAGGGAAGCGATCGGATGCCCATCCCCGTTCATGATGGTAACTATTTCGAATATTTGGAAGTCAGTGATGTGGCTACTAGTGTCATAGGATACCGTTTTGTGTATGTTACAAAAATACCAATTCTCGAAGTCGAAAATTACAAAGCATTCAGAGTGATTCCAGCTCCGAAATTGATTGGAAACAACTTAATTGCATACATTTCGAATCCACACGATTATATTATTACTAATGATGAAAAATTATTGTACACCCCGAGCGACGAACGTTTTTTAGACACCTGTAAGGTGCACCAATCTCGATATTTTTGCAAAAGGATAAACCCGAAATATTATATGAAAGCACACGACACTTGTCTGAGTAAAATAGTAAACGAACCTCTAAAGTTGAACAAAAACGACTGTACTATTAAAATAGTCCACGTAACTCACACGATGTGGGTTCAATTTAAGAGTCATAATAAATGGCTATACACTGCACCAAAACCGGAATCCATTCGCATAATGTGTAAAGAGAACGTAGAAAAAAAAATGATAAACGGCACTAAAATTCTTTGGATACCACCAGGATGCAGTGCAGTAACCAATAATGCTATATTAAATTCACACATCGAAAAGGAATACGAGCAAAATAAGGCATTTACTCCCCTCATCACTTATAATTTTAGTGATCACTTCCAAACATTAGAAAAATCATTCTTTAACCTTAGTCTTGTTAGAATTCACACAATCGAAACACCAGATGTGAAAATAGGTGACCTCACCAAATACGGAACTAAATTAAGTGACCTTAGCAAAGAAATAAACAAAATTGGAAGTCATCAAAGAACTAAATCTTTTCAAGAAAATTTAATAACATGGTTTTGGTACATCTTATATGGGGTGGCTGCGGTACTAATAATTTATTTAATTTTTAAGTTAAGAATCGTAAAAATCTTGAAATGTCTATTAAATAAGGTATCCAATCTGTCTACTTCATTGTCAAATTACTTCCTGGATCAACAGACTGAACGTAATGCTTTTCAAAATGACATCTTTATGGAATCAATACCAGAAGTCAACTCAGTATCAAGGCTAGAAACGTTGCCAAGTAGACCTGCCAAAAATAAACATTCTTTTCAAACAACAAGGGGAAATTTAAGACATTCCAATTTGCGCATTTCAGAATTTTGCGATCATAATTAAGACAACTAGAAATTAAAAGAGAAATCCCTTATTATAAAATTGTAAGTGGGATTTCTCATCTATGGGTGGAGGTGTTATGCCAGAGGTATTTGGATTTCACTAACATCCGTTTTATTTGATAAAAATTAGTTTAGGAAGCGTTAACACGGTTTTGTAGCTGTCTCAGCAAAAGTGACCGTGAGAGGCCGACCGTACTACGCTCGACCACCGCACGTTACCCGCGCGAAGTAATACATAATAGCACTAATAAGGTAGATTTTTTTATAAGCGTGCGAAGTCACTCTAAAACACTCCTTCGACTTGGTACGATCTCGAGAGACGTAACCGACAAGAGCCGAAGTTCAGAACGAAAAACTTGTGAATGTTTTATGAATCAGTGAAGAACAGTAATAAATTTAAGTTTTAATCATAAAAAAACAATCGAGTGAATTTTTATTCCGAAGAAAAACCCGTGGCATAACAATACACTTATTTCGGACCGTATGGCTCTACATGGTTCTCTCATTCAACCACGCCATATTTACACAATTATTAATGAAGATCGTAATGGTTTCAAGACAATGATTACAATGGCGCAAAAAATACAATCGAGGGACACAAGTAATGCCAATGTAAGTGCTGTAAGCACAGAATCTGGAAATGATTCAAATGTGGCTTTATCGGAGAGCGTTTTTTCGAAAGAATTTAAGTTGGTTTTGTCCGCCCAGAAGTGGTTGGAAATCGCCCCGAAAAAAAAAAATATATGGTAGGCGAATATATTGGAAGCTCCAAGAAGGGTGGGGTGATGTCATTGCAGAGCGAATTTGTCAGCAGCATAAATCCATCGACTGCGTCTTTTCATGGAAAGATAATCGTTCGAGTCGATCTGCTACTGTGGCATCCTATGTTATATTCTGGGGTAACTGCGTTGAATGTCGAGCAAAGATGATTGGTCAATCAAACGAAGCTCCATCAAAGGATGTCGACGTAATATTTTTATGTCGTCTCGAAAATTTTCGTCCCGCATCTCACGAGGGGAAGAAAAAAAGGCAGCTAAGAGGCAAACGCCGAGAAAAAGTAGCCGAAAGATTAATTAACGAACGAATGGGCGCAGTTGCTTTTCAGCGCAATGAAGCGAAACGAATGAAAAAGTTTGGCGGAAAAAATCTCGCTATCGTGCCAAATGCTCCTACGCTACGTAAAGTAAAAGAGCAGCACTTATTAGAGTTGTTCGGGTTGGAATCCGCGAATCCGCCGCTGAACCTTTTACACGAATCAAAAAATGGGAACTTTGCTGGTTCTATCCACAGCATTAGCTTGGTCAAATTTTATTGCATGTACTGGTCACCAGAACAGCAACAGATCTATACTGCAAGGTGCCGAGGCAATCCGGATTGCATCCTAACAATTGACGCAACTGGAGGTATAGCGAAAAGAATGAATAGTCACGATTCACACGTTTTTTTATATCTATGCATGTTGGTAACCAAAGAAGGTAGTGTACCCGTGTTTCAGATGGTATCCGCTGATCAAAGATCATTTATCATCGGGCATTTTCTGAGATCCATAATGGCCATGGGTGTTCCACGACCACCTACTGTCATATGTGATTTCGGCCGAGCTCTGGTAAATGCCATTGCTCAAGAATTTGGCAAATGCAATAATCTAGAAGAATATTTGCAAAAATAAGGCTTATCTGCAATTTCAGCTTCATATACACGCCTCGGTATGAACCATTTTGTTAGAATGGTTTCCCGATGGCCATGCCTTAAAATCACAGTGATTGCCGCACGCAGATTCTATATCCGCTGCATTTGCCAAGTCTATCAGATGGATGATTTTGAAAAGGTCACCGATTTCATAGAATCACTGCTCGCGATAGCTTTAAGTGAATCAATCGGGTTTACGGCCGAGGGAGAGCCGGTACCAGCTGAAATACGGATGCAAGTCCTCACCAACAGCATTAAAGGTGTTTCTTTCGAAGGAATTGAAAATGATGCCGAAAAAAGTGATGACGTTGAAGTAGACGCGGCTCTCATGCGGAATGTGATACAATCGATACGGATTGGCACATGTGGGTAAACTCAAGATATTCCATTGCAGAAGACATTGGAAAAAGATCGAAAGAAGGAAGCATAATCAATGCATGTTTTAACCCTGACTTTGCCCTACGTATGAAAAAACAATTGCTTCCGATCTTACCGCTTTGGACTAATGTCATGAGACGCCATTTCGGTAGAGGGGAAAAAATTAGAACGTCGGCTTCGGTTGAATCGGAGTTTTGCGACTTGAAACGTCGAGCTTTCAATGGTAAATTACCAATGAGAATTGATAAGATCATTCTTCAACCTTTAGATTACCTCGATGGCAAGATTAAATTGGCTTCCAACGAAAACGACCTGTCGTCAACTGTAAAAAAAAATCGAGAAATCGGAGAGTACATTCACGAGAATACATCTGGCCAAGATGATCGAATCGCTGAAGAATTCGACCCGACTCATGTCACCAACGAGTCATAAACCTCCAATGATGAGGAACCGTCAGAAAAATTCGAGAAATGCGGTAACAAGTCTGACGCTATCAGCGATTTAGAAAACGACCTGTCCAGAAATGGATCTCAATGTAATGTGAATGTACTTTCAAGTGCGCGAGCTGAAGACTGTGAAATGTCCAACAACCAGGAACAACTAGAGGCCTTTGAAAATCGCGGAAAAGACAAATCGAACTTTATGAGCGATTTTGAGGGCGACCTACCCGAAAACGTCTCACAAAGTAATGATAATGTTCTTTCAAGGCCATCAACTATTGAGTGTGACGTTTGGAATACGAATGAAAATTGGCGCGGGAAAGCTAAAAAAATATTAAAATCGACTTCTGAGACGAAAGATTCCCCGATCAAAAAAAGAAGAAAACCTTCGTATTTGGTCAACTGCCCGGAATGGGATTTTGTAAAAAACACAAAAGTTTTAAAATTTCCTTCATTAAAAAACGGCTCGTTCTGTCAACCAGTTATCATGGTAGATTTTCGACTCAATTTGAAACGAACTTGTGCATTTTACACGCTGTTTCAGCTGATCTTTACCGCAATGGCATCAGCCTTAACGTATATCAAAACATTAGAGCAGTCTACAAATCCAACAATTAAACTGGCTCGAAAAATATTGGTGGAGAAACAAAACATTTCGGCATCTGACTATCGAGAGAGAGCGGATATACTTTCAAAAACAGGACTGTTCCAAATGGAATCATTCACCAGGAAAATAAAACAGATAGACGCAGAGTGCAATGTAGCTCATTTGGCTCAATACATTTTCAATGACATACCGAGCTACACTACCAAAGTTCTCTGCCCATGTGGATATAACTTGCAGAACCAACATATCATTTTTGGTATAAACATCAATTTGATATTATGACAAGGTTTCCAAGCCATGCAGCAAGCGGTCGACGATGTACACCAAAAACAGTGGTTGTGTCGAAAGTGCAAACGTTTTATCGAAGACGATATTGAATATGGACCGCACTTGATAATTGACACGAGTGTAATAACTGACAACCGCTACACAACCAAAAATGAGAATCTCATTCACACTCTGGGGTCGATAGCCAATTTGGTCGTTTTGGGAGATAAGACATATTGTCTTGCTGGTGTCGCTAACTGGTCAGAGGGACACTACACTGCGCTTGCAAAATCTGGAATGTTTTAGCATGAATACAATGATTTAGGCCCAACTCGTGACAGTGTCAATGCAAAAAAAAACAATACAGCCACATCTCGTTTTCTACACTTTTGTAGATAAAACCCATTGAAAAAAAGGGCATGAGACCGAGAAATCTTGGTTCTTAGAATCCCTTTCCGGAAAAATTTCATTTTAGAATCGTTCCATTTATTTTATTTTCATTTATTTCATTTCAATTCATTTTATTTTTTCTTAGACCTTTTTTTGGGAACAAATAAGCATTCTACTCCTTTTCCGGATATATTTCCTTTGACGTATATGTTCAGATTAATTATAACTTTTAAATACATTCCCAATAATTTAATGAGTATTAAAAAAAACAAAACAAAAACTGCAAACAAAAAAAATCAAAAAACTAAAAACCACAAAAAAATAAAAACAACAAAAAAGTACAGAAATAAAAAAAAAACAAAAAATGGAGCCAAATCTTACCACGTCCCCGTCGTTGGTTCCGGGTAATGCTGAGAGTAAGAAATTTCATGTGTGAAATAGTTTACGCTGTACCAAAAGAGCGTGAAACGATAAGGACGACAGAAGAGATCGAAAGAATTTTCAGAATCGGTGAGGATGAGAAATTGCAAGCGAATGACTTGATAACTGTTTGCATTTTGTAATTGGCAGTTTACTGGAATATTTAAAAATTATTTACAATCTCGTACATGTTTGTGAAAAAACATGATCTCATTCCATCTTTCAGTTTGATACAATTAAATAAAATTATGCAAAGAAAGAAATTCTAATTGGTGAGATGCTGTCATACTATCACGAGTTCCAGCTAACATGACGGTTGTATATGATATCTATATTCGCATTGTCAATAAATAAATTTTAAAAAATGTTTAACTGTGAAAAAATATGAGATCTATTGTAACATATACAGTGAATGAATTACGTTTCCTGTAGGAATTCTGAATTTTGGAAATAAAAAAAAATGAGATCATTTTCTAACGTAGCCAAGTACAGTGAATGAATTAAGGTTCTTGTGGAATTCATTCGTGTACACTTTTAGCCTTAATCCCTCACTTATTCAGAAAAATTGTCCAGCAAACGTCACAGAGCAACAAAGGTTTCTCGAATGATTCTGCAATTATTAAGAGATTATCATCTGTTTTTATGCTAGCTCGGGTTATAAACTTAAAACAGTTTACGCGTACAAGTGCATGCATTGTATCTATACGACGAACTGCACAAATTCATTTTCAACATTACACACAAGCTTGGCGTGCATGGTTTTCAATCGGAAGCTCGGGAAGAGACAATTGTTCAAATTTACTATGAAAACAATAATTAATTAGAATTGTATGAACGAGTGTGAAAAAAACCGATCCCCCAATAAAATAAGAGGGGCCCTGTTATATAATGATTTGGTAAACAATACAGATGGGTGAAATTTGTGGATAAAATTGAACAATTAAACGAACGGATAAAGAAATGAAATCAATCAATCCCTTTATATGCCTTTATCTTGTACGGATAGATACGGCCATTCTTTCATGCCCATACGCATTTTAATTTATCCACGCGTCACTTTCACTCGTTTGTCCGTACACTCTTTTTTTTACCAAATGGGCAGATGATTGGATGAATTACACAAGTATTGAAATGGATGAACAAAGAAGTAAGCTGTGTAAACATTGATTTGAGAAAAGAAAACGCGTTGAATACGAAACATTTGGAGTAATGAATTTATCAGTCAAACTAGTCAAGAATAGATATTTTTCTTTGTGTATACACAGCGCGGGATCTCACGTCGAACTACTCAATAAAATAGTTGGATGGAAAAGGGATGGCAAATTAAAAAACAATTACATGAGAGGATCATAAAGTTTTCTTCAAATATATGGACGGATGAGGCATTCCTTCGCCGAGCTTCCGATTGAAAACCATGCACGCCAAGCTTGTGTGTAATGTTGAAAATGAATTTGTGCAGTTCGTCGTATAGATACAATGCATGCACTTGTACGCGTAAACTGTTTTAAGTTTATAACCCGAGCTAGCATAAAAACAGATGATAATCTCTTAATAATTGCAGAATCATTCGAGAAACCTTTGTTGCTCTGTGACGTTTGCTGGACAATTTTTCTGAATAAGTGAGGGATTAAGGCTAAAAGTGTACACGAATGAATTCCACAAGAACCTTAATTCATTCACTGTACTTGGCTACGTTAGAAAATGATCTCATTTTTTTTTATTTCCAAAATTCAGAATTCCTACAGGAAACGTAATTCATTCACTGTATATGTTACAATAGATCTCATATTTTTTCACAGTTAAACATTTTTTAAAATTTATTTATTGACAATGCGAATATAGAAAATCATTTAAAACGACGGTCACGACCTTTTAATACTTGGCGTGCCTATTTTACTTTTTGAAGTTTTAATATTTACTGATTTCACTTCTTTTTGCGAGACGTGACAACTATATAGGAATCGTATTTCATTCACTATATTTGTCAACTTCAGAAAACGATCTCATTTTTTTTTATATTTTGAAGTTTTTTATTGATAATGCAAATATAGAAAATTATTGGAAACTACGGTCGCGACCTTTTAATAATTGGCGTTCTTTTTTTACTTTGTCAATTATTTTTTTTTCTAATTTAGCTTATTTTTTAGAGGCGTGACAATATTTACTTAAGAAAAAAAATACATTCCTCGTCTTCGACGAAAATTTTTAAAATGATTTGTTTCAAGTTGAGTGCTTTTCTCTATGTGCCAAAAGCAATCGACACAGCCAATTATTCTATGTAGACGGACGAAAACTGTGCGGTTATGTTCATGTGAGTTGAAACCTTTTACAAGCAATAATGGTGACGATTTTGATTATCCATTCAGCAAATCGAATTTTCCAATGAAAGATTGGGAAATTCCTATGCAATGGGATGATATTTTCATTTTCTATTCCTTTTTTTGAAAAGCTCCACTTGTTTACTTGGAAAAATGATTTTTGAAACTATCTTCTTTTCATTCATGGATTCCATGTTGACATGGATACTGTCAATGGTTTGCAATGTCCAAGGAGATGTTTCCATGGTATTCAATGTCTAAGACCACAGCTTTATGGTTATTGGTGTCCAGTGATATTTTTTCTGTAACGTCTGAACCTGCCTCGTCAATGCAAACTATTAAAGCGCAGATCTAGATATCGATAACTATGAGGAAATATATCGCAAACCATTGCACCGTTTACCTAAATATCGGGAAATATAAAATTGTCGAATATATATTGAAAAATACGAAGTCATCCACCTAGGCATCGAAAACCGTATAGTCGCCAAACTAGACATCGTAAACTATAGAGCCGACGACCTAGATATCGAAAAGCTTAGAAAAACTCACCACACTATCGGAAACTATGGAGCCATTGACTTTCATATCGGGAACCATGGACAAATTCACCTTAACATCGGAAACTATGGAGCTATCGACCGGGATAGTGAAAACTATGAAGTCGTCAACCTAGTCCACGAAAACAATGGGAAAACATACCTGGACATTGAAAACTACGGAGCCGTTGATCTAGACCTCGAAAAAAACATACCAGGACGACGAAAGCCATGGAGAAATATACCTAGCCATCGAAAACCATGGAGCTGTCGACGTAGACATCGAAAACAATGGAACCGTCGACCTAGACCATGAAAACCATGGAGAACCATAACCAAACATCGAAAACTATGGAATTGTTGACCTAGCGTCAAAGGCCATGACGGAATATACCTGGACCACGAAAACCATGAAGAAACATACGTAGACATTTAAAACTATGAAGAAATATACCTGGACATCCAAAACCATGGAGGAATATACCTAGACATTGAAAAATATGTAAACACATATCTAGACATCGAAAAGTATGGAGTCATCGACCTAGATCACGGAAATGATGAAGAAATATACCTAGAGAACAAAAACTATGGAAACTCAGACCTAGCCATCGAAAACTGTGGAACCATCAACTTAGACCACGAAAACCATGGAGAAACATACCCAGACATCGAAAAACATGGAGGAATATACCTGAACCACGAAAACCATGATGAAACATGCCTAGACATTGAAAACCATGGAGGAATATACCTGGACAACGAAAAACATGGAGGAATATACCTGGACCACGAAAACCATGAAGGAACATGGTTTTCGTGGTCCTTCATACTTGGTCATTGAAAACTGTGGAGCCATCGGCCTCGACTGCGAAAACCATGAAGACACATACCTAGACCACGAAAACCATGGAAGAATCTACGTAGACCACGAAAACCATAGAAAAACATATCCATACATCGAAAACCATGGAGGAATATACCTGGACCACGAAAACCATGTAGGAACATATCCAGACATCGAAAACCATGAAGGAATATACCTAGACATCAAAACCCATGGAGGAATTATCCTAGACCACGAACACCATGAAGAAACATGCCTAGACATTGAAAACCATAGAGGAATATACCTAGACATCGAAACCCATGGAGGAATTATCCTAGACCACGAAAACCCGAGAGAAACATACCTGGACATCGAAAACTGTGGAGCCGTCGACTTCGACTGCGAAAGCCATGAAGAATCATACCTAGACCACGAAAACCATGGAGGAATCTACCTAGACCACGAAAACCATGGAGGAATCTACCTAGTCCACGAAAACCATGGAGAAACATATCCAGACATCGAAAACTCTGGAGGAATATACCTGAACCACGAAAACCATGGAGGAATCTACCTAGACCACGAAAACCATGGAGCAATGTACCTAGACCACGAAAACCATGGAGAAACATATCCATACATCGAAAACCATGGAGGAATATACCTAGACCACGAAAACCATGAAGGAACACGTCTAGACATTGAAAACCATGAAGGAATATACCTAGACATCAAAACCCATGGAGAAATTATCCTAGACCACGAAAATCATGGAGAAACATACCTAGACATCGAAAACTGTGGAACCATCGACCTCGACCGCAAAAACCATGAAGAGACAAACTTAGACCACGAAAACCATGGAGAAATATACCTTAGACATCAAGAACTATGGAGAAATACACCTGGACATTAAAAACTATGGAGAAATACACCTGCACATCAGAAACCATACAGGAATATACCTAGACATCGAAACCCATAGAGGAATTATCCGAGACCACGAAAACCATGGAGAAACATACCTGGACATCGAAACCTGTGGAGCCGTCAACCTCGATCGCGAAAACCATGGAGGAATATATCTGGACATAAAAAACTATGGGGTCGTCCACCTAGAAATCGAAATTCGCGATAGAATGTACCTAAACCTAGTCCTCCAAAACCCATGATCTATCGCCCTAGACATCTTCGAAATATCCAGCGGCGTCGACCAGAATTTTATATTTTTTTATTTTTATTATTTATTATTTAATGTTATTCGTATTATTCAATTTTTTTGTTTTATTATATTATTATCATTTTATATTATATATTGTATAATATAATATATATATATTATATTATATATTAATTATAATAAAATATTTATTATAATAATATTTTATTATTAATTAATATTAATAAATAAAATATATATTATATAATTATATACATATTTTATGCGCAAACCAGGAGCTGGTATTGCCCCCGCTGTGCGCCCATTCTCTGTCTCTCTCGCTCGGCGACGCAGAAGGAGAGGGGGTAGCCGCGTTCAGCGTAGTGCGTGACGTAGAGTGTGACAAAAGTAAGAAATCGTGCAAAGGACGTAAGTCCAAATGTAAACAAGCGTAACTTACGCCCCTCTGTCTCTAAGAAAATGAAAATCCCGAAATGATGGATTTTAAATCACTAACGTTACATATCTCAGGATCTACTGGACGGATTTACTTGCAACAAAGACCAATGGAAAGAGAAAAATCGAAAAAAAATCGTCACAAATTTTCAAGTTCTTTTATGAAATGGTTTATTTGTGAGAGCCATTTGAAAATTCTGTGACGTCATAAAACCGGCATATTCGCGTATATAAGAGTAGCGGCAGGGCTCGCGCTGGCTTTTCTTTTGCGCTGCAGTTTTTCCTTTTAATACTTGGCGTCGAGCCGCTACCGCGTCTCTTGATCTGAAACTTCGATGAATGCAGTTCTGCAGAGTTGCGGCCCCTGACATTTTTTTAAATTTTTTCCCCAATAATTTTCGACAGAGAATCTCGGCGATCGTGAGATGCTGTCATACTATCACTAGTTTCTGTAAAGATTTTCTTCAACGACTGAGCCTCTAACAACGTCATTCCATGGAGTTCTAATCAATACAACTTGTTTAATGATTCTGAAATATACCGATTCTTGGCAAAAAATTTCAATAATTTTTCTTCCTCCCGCAGCCGAAAGTACGCACTTTCTGGCCGCATTTCAGGCCGGGAAGAGCACTTTTCGTAGCCGGTTGACTCGGCTAACTTCAGTGCGCTTTGACGATATTTTTGCGGCCGGTGATCCTTTTTTAAAAAAAGACATTTCGATATACTAATGTGAAGCCTGTATTCGTTGCCATGATTTTGTTTATTCGTTGCCAAGCATCATTATTTGCTTCAAGCGGGCGCGTATAGGGTAGCTTTCATCATTCATGTTATGCGCTATACTGCCATGAACCCGGACGAATAACATACATTTGTTCGTCCAGATGCAAAAACAGAAAATAATGTAACCGGACTAATAAAATGAATATGGTCGTCCGGAATAATGTTATATTTCCAGATTCCAGGTTCATAGGAAAGCACATATTTATATAAATTGTCAAGTATAGCGGGAAATATTCATATATAGAAATTGTTAACTATCATGGGACTTTAAATCAGACATTTATCAACGAATTATTTATTTGTACTAATAATATTGTTGTATTATTGTGTGATATTTTTGTGTTTTTTTACTTTTTGTTTATGCTTTTAATGCCTGCCCCGACCAGCAAAACCTCGGCTTCGCTTCGGTCCTGCAAAAGTCGGGCAGGCGCCCCCCCCCCCCCCCCCCCGCCCCCGCGATTGCTAATAATTATTGAACGTACTTTCGGCTACGGGATCAAGAAAAGTAGTATACAACCCCCTCGGCTTCACCTCGGCCTTCATATCGCACATGCCAGGAAATCCAACTTTCGGGCCTAGGGTCGTAATATACTAATTTCTGCCCTCCGGGCCAAAGTTGCCGCATTCCGCCTGCGTCGGACAGAAAAATCGTATACACACCTCGAGCAGGAAAAAGTAAAGCCTCAGACCATTACATCGGCCGACAATTACATGTGATCTGAGACTTTCCTTATTTTCCTGCCCTATAGGTGTGTAATATACTATTTATCCATCGTCAATATTTACTTCCATGATATTCTTTTGGCCTGTGGTGAGTTCCAGCCGGCATGTCAGTTGGAAATGCTACACAAACTAATTTTTATCATCCAAAATTTTGTATGAAGCTCTGAGGTATTTGATTATAGTCACAATTCCTTTTTTTTATGGTAGCGGTTTTATTGTCTCAAAAAACCATTTTTTTGCATTAAATCGACAGAACTATCGATAAATCTCTTATAGGACACAGAACTCAGCGGGTTTCAACTTCTAATCGATCACTCTTCCAAAATTCGTTGAGATGCTGGAACATTTTTTGCGAAGTTTTTCAAAACGCAATATTTATAGTAATTTCGACGGAACTATTGTTAATATTCATCTAGAACTATAGAACTATGTTGCATGTCACTTCATCTGCAATTTTTTTCTGAGATGCTAACGAATTCGGGAAACGTGAGACAACACGGCGCGTCTTCATCGTTCTCCATATTGATTGATTAGTCTTTGATCCGGTCGTACAGCGTGCTGACGTGCTCCGTGTTCTTCATTTTTTCCTTCTGGCAACATTTCACACATTTCGGGTTCCTTTTTAAAAATATTATGCTCAACGCATTCGGGACATTATCTGCTACAATTTGATACGTTTTCCGGAACCTATAAACACGGGATTACCCATATATTTCGGGATTATCGTTCGAGCAAGCGCGAGCACGCGTCGGCTATCCTTTCGGCCTCGTCGAACGTGTGTTCGACGACGACGATCGGGTCACTTCTCACGTGTTCCTTCTCACCGGGCTAATATTTCGGGCCTATCATTCATTGTCGGGACATTCCTTTATTGTTATTTTACCATAGACATCAAATAAAGCACCATCTTGTTACACTTTTTACGCCAACCTGCATTGCGTCATTTATTTCCCCACCAACACCAGATCTTCATGCAATAGCTTCAAATAACTATAAGTAAAAAAATTAAAAAACGAATTTTTGGTAATTATGCAGAAGATATGGATCTAGCACTCGAAAAACGATTCAACAATTTTTTTCCATTGATTTATACTGAGTTTTTGCAGGAAATTTAACTTTAATATGCGGTTTTGATTAGTAAATCACAACACAAAAGTTTCATGAATGGGCTCCTGAACCGAATAATTTACCGAAAATTGAAGTTAAATTAAAACTGAGTATGAATCAATTGAGAAAAAAATTGTTGAATTGTTTTATGATTGCTAAACCCATACCCAACACACAATAAATTTATCTTGCCACACCGAATAGTGAAAACGCAATTAGTGTAATAACCCTTTCTAGATCAACGGAAACAAAAATGCATAGTATTCAGAATAATGAGAAATAAAAGAAAAAGTTTGTAATGATAGTCAATCAAGTAAGATGTAAAATGTAAGAGAAAAGTTATGTATTTTGAGACTGATTCAAGGAATTACGTGATCTCCGAAAAAAAACAAATCGAATTGACAGAAAAAAAAAGTTTAAAAATTTTTTTTACTTGAAGTTATTTGAAGCCCATCTTGCAACATGGCTCAAAATTTTTTTTAACGTAGAATTTTGTGAATTTTTTTGAAAATAATCGAGTGTCCCATTAAACGAAAAACCATTTTTTGGCTAAAAAAAGCCGAAAAAGCATTAAAAAAAAATATCTTTTGGTTTTTTAATCTTCATTTAGGGAAAGCGTTAAAAAGTAAAAAAAAAATTACCCGTATTCAGTGACATTATGATAATTATAGTCAGGGATATACATTATTTACGCAAAAATCGATAACTCCGGAATGGGTGGAGATAACGAGCTAAAAACCTAGCTGAAGACTTCTTTTTATTATTATATTAAAAAACGAAAAAATTAAAGAAGGTCACCGTCACAACGTCGTTGAATTGACATGGAATGACCTATATACAGGGTGTCCCATTTTAATCTTACACCTGACTTTTCTCGGAAAATATTGCTCAGATCAAATATTGTGTGGAACAAAACTTTTAGGGGTTGAAGGGGGACGTATGATAAAAATTGGTTTGTGGATCCAAAATTCAAAATGGCGGCGTTAGAATGGCCGACATGTTTTTTTCGAATGGAAACATAACTTTTTTTCATCACCAAAAAATTTTTCAGCGCAAAACCAACAACTTTTGTTGCAAAAATTTTTTGATTAAGTTCATATTTTTTAAGTGAGAACATCATTTTCAACTATTTTAGAGGTATCCAGGATGTACCGCGAAGAGATCTTTAACGTACCAAGTGCAAGTGCGTTTGCATGTAAGGAGCATATCAACGATTTCGTTGGGACTGAAATCAGCCATTGTTGCTAATTTTCAGAATTTTCCTCTAATATAAGAACTTTTAAAAATTTCGAGAATCAAGAATTTTTCTCTGAATTCAGAACCTTTACAAATTTTCGATTTCGTCTCTTGCTAATGGCTGCGGAGTCAGAAGATAAACGTTTAAATCAATTTTTCATCCGTGGGCGATCACAATGACTTCTGAAATAAAAAATTCTTCTCTGATTTAAAACTCTAAAGTAAGAGAACTACGCAAAGTCAAACTACGTCAGTACTATCAATGATGTTTTCTTTAATCTCTTACAAAGTGAACTTACCTTTAATCGTAAGCGAGGCTTACGCTTAAAGATAAGTACACGCAAGCGAGGCTTACGCTTAAAGATAAGTTCACGTAAGCGAGACTTAAGCCATGATAGCAATTGATCCTCATTTGAGTGCCAAAGTGATCTCGGAACGACTGGGGTTTCCCAAATCGACAGTGCACCGTGTATTGAGAGGTGCGAAACTTCACCCGTACTGACTACAATTCCACCAAGACACTCCTAATCCAGATCCGTTGCGAATGGTGGCGTTTTGTCGGTGGGCGTTGAGACAAATCGAGCGATCCAGGGACTTTTTTCGATACGTTATGTTCAGTGATGAATCCACTTTCAACAACCGTGGTCAAGTGAACCGATGGAACTATCGGTATTGGTCTGATCAGAATCCACATTGGTTGAGACAGATCGATCACCAGCATCGATGGAGTTTGAACGTATGGTGTGGTATTGTGAACGGGCAATTAATAGGTCCCCATTTTTTCGAGGGAAATGTGAACTCTGTCCGTTACCTTGATTTTCTACAAAATGAACTGCCTCTTTTGCTAGAAGATCTGGATTTGGAAACACGTCAACAGATGTGGTTTCAGCAAGACGGTGCACCCGCTCACTGGGCTCATGTTGTTCGAAATCATCTGGATACAACATTTGGTCAACGGTGGATTGGTCGAGACGGTCCTGTAAATTGGCCTCCAAGGTCACCAGATCTTACGTCTCCTGATTTCTTTTTGTGGGGGTACTTAAAAGACGCTGTCTACCGTCAAGCTCCAACAACACGAGAGAACATGAAGGAGCGGATAAGAGCTGGCTGCCGTGCGATCCCGAGAGATGTTCTCCTACGCACAGTTGATGGTTTTGAGAGAAGAGTTCAGGCATGTTTAAACATGAATGGAGGGATCTTTGAACATCTCTAGGGAGGGATCAGAGTACACTCACAAGGAGGGTTTGGAGTCCGAAAATACTGCGGTAGTGATGAACCGCAGAGACCTAATCCTTGTGAGCTCGTACCTACGGGCATAAAGGCATTGCATGCCCCTCTTTTTAAAAAAAGTTGCAAAATAAAATGAAAATAAAAAACACACACACATGCACCTCCCCGTATGCACGCATATGCAGACGCACACGCAAACGCACTTGCACTTGGTACGTTAAAGATCTCTTCGCGGTCCATCCTGGATACCTCTAAAATAGTTGAAAATGATGTTCTCACTTAAAAAATATCAACTTAATCAAAAAATTTTTCCAACAAAAGTTGTTGGTTTTGCGCTAAAAAATTTTTTGGTGAAGAAAAAAAGTTATGTTTTGTAACAAGATTTTCCCGGGAAGGTACGATCTGTCCCTTCTCGGCTCACTCACCTCGCCTCGCGCTACTCTCCGGCTACGAGAATGAACTGGGCGCCAGGTACCAAGTACCGTCGAATTAATCGACTTGATTTTCGTCAATTCTCGTGATGGTAACGCAACGCAAAATTAAAGTCTAGAGTGCACGAGGGGAACGAGTGACCGAGGACGGTCCGACTACTCAGCTCATCTGAGATACAAAAGGTAAAGGGGGGGATCCTTGGGGCAAAGTAGCGGTCACGAAACACAAAAGAAATAGCCCACAACAAAATGAACGGTATTTTAATTCGCCATCGCGTTGGCCCTGTTTACAAGTAGGTAACTAAACGTCGCCAACGACCTACCCGAGTTCGCAAGGTAACTACAGGCAATAGGTAATAGGTAATAGGTAACTGCTATGACGGAAATTGTAACGCATTGGTCACTAAGGCAGGGTAGGCAACAAAGTGACCACGGTGAGACAATTCCAGGTAGATTACGCGGGTGTCGTAAGTAGCGCAAAGGCAAAAGGTAATCGACACCTGGTAATTTACTACCCAATAATTCATCCGCGAGCTAACCTACCACACGGCGACAGAAATCACAAAAGATAGAAGTCCGCGATTTTGGGCAATACACGGACGCAACGCGAAAGACAAAAGATAGGCGAAATTATGATCGACGACGGAGAATAACGCAATTTTACCATAGAGTACTTCAAAAGAGGTAACAGAAAATACGTCGATCGTGAGACAAGAAATAATACAATAACCGGTACGAAAGAAGGCGCAATATAAAAGAAACGAGAGAAAAATACTGAAAAATAATGCCTTGACTAACCGCCGTACATCCCGAACGCGACAATGAGAAAGAGAGAGACACAACGAAAACATCGCGCGGCTAGCGCGCTCGCTAGGGCTCTCGACATGTGCAGGGAGAGAGAGACAAAAGAGAACTCAAACTTTACTGCGCGTAATATTCCGCGCTTTATCAAAACTCGAACGAATAATCGTTCACACCATCTTCGAAATCAGATAGTAATGGATTGAACCAGATTAAGAGTGAATCCTTTGATAGAGTTGAGCATCTCAATAAACTACACGAAAAATAATGGAGATTGGGAAGTAGCGGCCGCAATCTCGCTCGCTACTTCGCCACACAGGTCTCCCTCAAAGAAAAGGCCACCAGGCAACAAAACTCAAAGAAAACCGGAACTAAATTCCGAAACAATACGCTCAATTCTACCAAAGAACCCGGGGAGAAAGAGTAGTGGGCTTACCGAGGAGATCACTCGTCGCACCCGAAGAAAAGACAAAAGAGACCTAGATGACTGCAGACTCGGATTTCTGACTCGCCGGTGAGGTGATCGGAACAAGACTCCTTGTGCGAACGAGTGGTCCTTAATATTCGGCGCCATCCCCACCACTAGGCCCGCGAACCGCAGCGCTCACACGCTAGGCGTGAGCCAGAGCATAGGCTCGTAGTTCACGCTTTCGCGGGAATTCAAATTAAGAAGCGCCACGTCGGTAATTTGCCTCCCTGTTGCTCTCACCTCTCCCGTCCGTTTAAAACATTCCTCCCGACTTAATTGCCGCGATTCGAGTGCCTTTCCTCTTCGGGATCCGGCGGGCAGCTCTGAAGGACCAAGGGGAGGCCTCCCTCATGACTTCGGACGTCTAGAAGTCATGGTGGGCCCACGACATAAACCACCAGGCAAAACAGCACCTTGGCTCCAGAAAACTCCCCCGAATCCCACGTGACGAGGCGCCGTATCGCACGGACCGTGGCACCCGAATTTACGGTGTAGCGGACGGTGTAACTCTCGGTTACTGCAGCGGGAGAGGCACGGGCGGCGTTCAACGAATGGCCTATGCCAGCGTGTCCTCTCAGCCGTCCACTGGTCGAGAATGATGCTCGTAACTCGAAGACGGTGTGGGAGGGTGTTTCTCGCGAACGAGGTCGGGTCGAACAACAGCAAAGCATCGTCACAATAAAAGACGGTTCGCAAACCCAGTCGCGGAGGCGACACCAAATATCCCAAAACGACAATGAAATTTTCCTTTAAATAAACGTCAGATTAAATCCAAAAATAGACAAGGAAATTCTCTGTAAATAAACGTCAGATTAAACTCAAAAATAGACAACGAAATTCTCTCTCTTCCTGCCACGTAGGTAACAGGTAGCTAAAACTAACTAAAATCTTTCAAATCGGTAATGTAGGCGGTTTTTCGAACTTAATACAATAATTACGCAATAATGAGTCCGGCTCCGACCAACACCAGACGAGTCGAAAAGTCGTGGAAAATGGGCCGTCAACCCGGTCCACTGGTCGACACAATTCGTACGAGTGGCAGGGCAAAATGTCACGTCACAGTTTCCATTCGAAAAAAACATGTCGGCCATTCTAACGCCGCCATTTTGAATTTTGGATCCACAAACCAATTTTTATCAAACGTCCCCCTTCAACGCCTAAAAGTTTTGTTCCACACAATATTTGATCCGAGCAATATTTTTCGAGACAAGTCAGGTGTAAGATTAAAATGGGACACCCTGTATATTTTATGTATACTAGGTCGACACCGCCGAATTTTTCAAGAATTTTTAAGTCGATAGTTCAACAGTTTTCGATGGTTTGGTATATTCCCCCATAGTTTCCGATGTACAAGTATATTTCTCCATAGTTTTTAATGTCTAAGTATATTCGTCTATGGTTTTGCGATATCCAGATCGACAACATAGTTTCTGATATCTAGGTATATTTCTCCATGGTTTCCGATGTTTAGGTAAATTTTTCTATGGTTTTTTATGTGTAGGTCGACGGCTTGATATTTTTCAATGTCTACGTCAACAACTTTATATTTCCTGATATCTAAGTAGATGATGCAATGGTTTGCGATAAACTTTCTTATAGTTATAGCAGGTTTCGGAAGACTCAACGATCAATGCAGAGGGTAAAAGATTGTTAAATTTTTGTGAGAGAATGGAGTTAATGGTGATAAGAAGACGAGGATATAATTAAGAGAGTGGAGGTAAAGGTACGCATTGAGTCGGATCACTTGCCAGTCAATCTTAACCTAAGAATAGAGGAGGGGGAAGGGGAAACAAAAGAGAAATGCGGGGGAAGAGAAATGAAGAAAGAGAGAGAGGTTAAGGTGGGGCGTGAGGGAGGGGGAAAACTTCGAAAAGAAGCATATCGAAAAATGCGATATGGAAGGCAGCGGAAAAAATGGGAATGATAAAAAAGATAGGGGGACAAAAAGGAGGGAAAAGAGGATGGTTTAACGAAGAGTGCAAGGAGCAAAGGGCATTGATATGGCAGTGCCTCAAGAAATTTCTAGAGGACAGAAGCGAAATCAACAGAGGAAAACTAGCTGAGGAAAGAAAAAAGCTGAAAGAACTATACGAGGGTTTGAAAAGAGAATAGTTCGAGGAACGCTGGAAAGGAATACAGAACAAGTGGATTAACAAAGAAGGAACAATCAAGGAAAGTCAGGCAGGATTCAGAGCGGGAAGAGGTACGAGGAACCACATATTTGTGTTAAATGGGATAATTAATAATAGATTGAAAAACAAAGAAGGAAAACTGTATGTGGCCTTCGTAGACTTTAGGGCAGCATTTGACAAAGTGTACAGAGAACGATCGCTGAGAAAACTATGGGACAAAGGGATCAGGGAGAGGATGCACAAAATGACAAAGGCAATCTACAGGAAGACGATAAATCAGGTCATAACGGAGGAAGAAATATCAGAGGCCTTCGAGACGGGAAATGGAGTAAGACAGGGGTGTCCAGTCAGCCCAACGCTCTTTAATATTTTTCTAGATGATATAGACGATGAATAGGAGAGGAAAAATAAGGGAGGCACCGTATTGGGAGGAACGAAATTATTTGCGCTCAAATATGCGGACGATATCGCAATTGTGGCAGAGAGAGCGGAGGAACTTCAGGATATGTTGGAGACCCTGGAAAAGTACGTGAGAAAGGCGAAGATGGAAAAAAACAAAGATAATGGTATTCCAGAATGGAAGAAGAAGGAGAAAGGGTGAGACATGGAAGTATCTAGAAACGAAGCTGGAAGTGATAAACGAATTCAAGTACTTGGGATTTTGGTTCAGCTCGAGGAATAAGCCAAGCAGACATATAAGGAACCTTGTAGAAAAAGCGCAAGAATTGCCAATCTTAGGAAGAGACTGTACCTCACGGACTCGTTGGTAAAAGCGAGGCTACTATATAGAATAGAAATATGGGGTTGGAAGCGGAGAAAATAAATAAAAAGGATGCATGGAAGAGTCGTAAAAATGGCATTGGGGGTTACAAGAAACACACTGGCGTATATATGGAGATTAGAAGCTGGGAGGAGAAGTATTGAGGTAGAGGCGAAGAAAAGAGATAGCAAAAATGGAGGAAGGGAGGTGGCCGAAAGTATGCTTGAAGGAAGAACTGAGGGGAATTCGGAACGGAAGAGCATCACAATGGGGGAAAGAATTGGAAGTAGCTGCGGCAGAAGTAGGAGATGGGAGGTTGCTGAATGCTCTGTATGAAGGAAGCAATGAAAAGGAACTCAGTCGAATACTCCAAAAGATAATAGAGCAGAAAATTGAGCAAGAAACGCAGATGGACTGGGTAAAGGTGGACCAATCAACGTTCTGCAGTTTTTACGGAGAGATAAAAAAAGGGCATGAGTGAGGAATATTGGGAGGGAGATGAAAATGCCAGGACAAAAGAGATGTGGGCTAAACTACGGTGCGAGAATATAGGAAAAGTAGGGAAAAAGGGGTATAAAAATTGGAGGTGCAAGAATTGTGGAATGGAGGAGAGTCTAAGTCACGTATGGGAATGCGAAGTGGCTAGAGAGGGAGCGAAGGAAAATTGCAGATCAGTCCTGGACTGTTGGAAGGAGAAATAACCGAAGCTGAGGAGACAGAGGAAGGGTTAGGGGAGGAAGTATAGACACGGAATATGGAAACAGTCAAAAAGTGAAAAATGTGAAAACGTAAAACGTAAAATGTAAAAGGGAAAGAGGAGAAGGAAATATAGATGTAAATGCAAATGTGAATGTGAAGGGAGAGGGAGATGTAAAAAGCTAAACTGTACATTGGAAATATATATACTACTTATGGAGCCACCGACCTAGACGTCGAAAAACTGTAAAGAAACATACCTCGACATCAAAAACCATAGAGAAATATACCTAAACATTGCAAATCGTAAAGAATATACCTCGACATCGAAAACTGTAGAAAAATATACCTAGACATCGAAAACTATGGAGCCGACCCCATGTACTTGGGTTTTTTTCTTATTAAACTGCTCCAAAATAGGTTAGCTACAAAACGCTGTTCCAATAAAAGAAATACTGCAGTGCTACCAGAAAACAGTTCACTTTAGCGTGCGCGATGCACCCTAATCCATGCACGCCAAGTTTGCGTAATTTGTGCAGTTTTTCTTTAAAAAATTTTTTTGTATATATTGTGTTGAATGTTATACGGTTATGATCCTGAGCTAACATAAAAGCAAAATAATAATCTTTCAATAATTGCAGAATCATTCTGTAGATGAATTCCCATCGGAATCGTAATTTTTCACTGTACTTGGCTACGTTAGAAAATGATCTCATTTTTTTTTATGGATTGAAATTTTTTTCAAAATTTTTTATTGTCAAGCAACTTGTGGAAAGGATGTTGCAGATTTTAAAAAAAGTCCTGAGTATCAAAGGTGATTTTTCCTATGAGACCAAAATGTGAAAGGTAAATGAAAAAATTTATCAATGAAAAATTCAAATATACAAATGATTTTTTTTCATTAGTTAAAGTTTTTGGATGAAAACATTTGCAAAAACTGATAAAATTCTAATAAGATAAAAATAAAAAGGTAAAACTTTTTCTCTTTTAAAATTTTACCAAAAACCCCACTGTTTTCAATAAATGCAATTATATTCCTGTGGAACCGCAATTGAGAAACTTAATGAAAAAATGATAAGAAAATTCCAGCAACCAAAACAATCGCAGACGCAATTTTTTTTTACTCTTGCAATATCTTATGTAGTCTAATCTAAATTCACGGCAGCGACTCGGAGGCAAGTATATTTATGAAACAAATGTGCTGGCAGAGATTTTCTACATGAGTCATCGCGTTTCCATTTGTTTTTTTATTTCTATGCTACACGGCAATTTCCAAAATTTATCTTCACTGCTAAAAATTTGATAATTCTGTAAAAAGAAGTCATTTTATTTTTTTCCTAAAACAAAAAAGAAACTGAAGCTTCTTCCTTTGACGATTCCCTAACAAAATTGGGGATGGAAAATGTTATCTGAAAACGTGGTCAAAATGAAAAGAAGCTAAAAAATGAACGTTTTTGAAGCGACATAGTAACCATAAAAAGGGTCGTTGAAACTTTTTAAACAAAAAACAAAATGAAGCCGAATGGCCTCCCTTGAAAATGTCTATTATAGCATACTAATATCTAGATTAATGGCGTAGTAGGAAAAAAAAGAGCGCAGGAATTTTTTGGAATTTTGTCCAGAAACTTTTCTCCGATAGTGTTGTACTTGATTTAGACCAATAGAATTTTTCTCGTGTTCATCACTGGGATTTTTCCCGATTTTTACGTATTTCGGGTTGTTTTGCAGTTTAGTCGAAGTTTCGGAGATGTATTAGACAATCAAACCCCGGATTTGGATTCAGCGTTATCCGAAAAGATGGCTCAATTCGGCTTGCGAGAACAAATACTCCCGTTTGAATCACAAACATGCAGTGCAATTCTAAATCGTTGAAAAAATAAAAAGACCCAGATAATAGCTACTTTTTTCTTTATTTATCAAAAATATAGTGAAAACGGGTTCATCGTGAATAAAAAGGTCTCATGCGAACCGCGTGTTTGTGACGTTAAAGGGTTCCAATCAGCTATAATTATTTGTCTATTATGGAACGGTTGATTTGAAGCAATTAACTCTAAGAATTTTCCCGTAGAGAATTTCATTCTCTCAGATATCTCAGAACTGTATATCCGTGGAATTCTTTTTTTTTCAAATGATGTGGAACAACGTTCACTGCGATTGTCTTCTTCCACAATTTGGCATATTATGATAATAAATGGTCTTTTTTCAATACATTCTAATATAAACATTAGCGTGCTTAAAAAAAAAATCTTTTTTCCTCGCTCTTTCCCTTTTAGATTGTAATATTCGCTGAAAAAAATATCATGTCAAAAAAAATCAGCCCTCTAAGTAATTTCTTAGAGGTCGCTAATCCCACTTAAATTTCCCGTTTAATTAAAGAGTCTCGGTACAGTAAACCAAAATGCTTAGGTTATTTTGAAATTTTTTCCATATGTTCGTCGATAATGTCAAGGCTCACCTGCAAAAATTGAGATTGATTCACAACACAGTTTTTGAGAAATACATTTTTTTTATGAAGCATTTTAACACGGGATTAAATGGCACAAACCACATTTTTTGTCATAATTTAAAAAATGCTTACACATTAAAAAGAAAAACACCAACTTCCACGTTGTATTAAACTGATAATTGTGTCAAATTTTCAAGAAGTTTCTCTGCATAGTTTGTTAGATTTTCGTAGAAACAAATTACTGAACTGCTCATTTTCCATCGACTCGCCACGGTCGAAGAAAGTAACGGCAACGTTGCATTATGTCAGGATCGGCGCGAAATTTTAAACAGTCAAGTGGAGTGGATAGATGAGGTTATATGTATCGTATGAAACCGAGCAATATTCGTATTTTGTCCAACCTCTGTCTGTTTCACTCTTTTATCGTGAACAGCTTCGGTCACCCATTTGCTTTTCCACCGTTTTCTTGGCACCATTACGATAATAACAAAAAACAATTCAACACTACTGACAAAATGTTCGCGAGGTTGAAACTTCGAGACCGAGGTTAGATTGTCCACACAGCTGTTCGAGAGGACCTGTCGACAAAGCAGGCCGGCCACTACATGCGAAACAAAACATGACAGAGCAATGCCGCGGTAGTCACGTTCGCGTCACATTTTTCGATAATTTTTAGAAATAACATAAAAAATATCCATAATATGTAAAGTAAACTATAACATTCATCATTACAAAATATATGGATGGATACTGTTCAGAAAAGGGCATAGTTCGCCGTCCTCTCGTGGGAGGCCCTCAGTCGACGGTCGGTCTCTCGCTTGAGCTCGGCGGTGCTGTGCACCTCTGCGCGCGCTCCCCTCCCTCGTGCTTCGCTTGCTGGTTGTTGCCGGCGCCTTCTTCTCCTTCTTCTGTTCGGAACGTCGTACAAGACGACACGTGCTTCGCTATCGATCTATTTTTCGCAACCTTCAATCTTTCTTTTTCTAACTCTGTTGAGTGCGCGCTTTAGTCTCGCGATTTACGCCCGTGAAATTAAAACGTACACTTCAATTGTTTTCCGGCGGTATTCAACTTCTCTTTCATTTCGGAACCAAATTATTAACGGCTCTCTTCGATCACTTCTCCGCCATATTGGCCACCCGCGGACTCTTCGATATCTCAACATTGTGAACTCTTCGAACTAAATAAAGCTGTGATATTTTGACGACTTTTTTTACACGGAAACTTACGGCTTCGCCTTCATTCTTTTTTTTTCTTCACCCGGCCATACAATTATACACGATTCCATCCTCACAAACCAGGAAATATCCCTTCAAAAAATTACAGATACATAATTACACACATATTATTCGTAATAAAGCCTACTCTGAATAATGAAAAGTGAGAGTGTAGAAGTTGGCGCCCTGCTAGAATACAATGGATTTGCCACCCTGATCCCCTCCAAAGATAAGCGGTACCGAAACTCCTTAACATGGGGGAATTTTGCTTTTCGACACAATGAAAACACTCGTAAACGACTCAATATTTTTGTGATTCTTTACGCTTTCCAAAACCCTAAAATAGAGCATAATTATCAACTATATAACAGGTATTGTAGCCATCTGAAAATTGAATTTTTTTTTACTGGTAATGAATTGTCCATTTATTTTTGTTTTGCTTCCTCATAGAGGAAGCTTTGTGACGATGAAAATTTTTTTTTCCAGTTTTCAATATCAATGTGCTCAAAATGTTCCAAAACACCGAAAAATCATATCTAGAAAAAATCCGGGTGTGTGTGTGTGTGTGTGTGTGTGTGCATGTGTGTGTGTGTGTGTGTGTGTGTGTGTGCATGTGTGTGTGTGTGTGCGCGCGTGCGTGCGTGCGTGCGTGCGTGCGTGCGTGCGTGCGTGCGTGCGTGCGTGCGTGCGTGCGTGCGTGCATCTTGACCATCTTGAGGAAGCAATTTGCAAATTTTAATTTGCAGCATTTTTTTTTCTTCTTAATTGAATTATTTTACATGGTTTATTTAAAGATATGCGTATTTGTAAAGATATTGTAAGGGATCATAAAGCAAAATATCCCTATTTTGAATTTTTAGTAATTACACAGATTGATTACTTTTCCCAAGTTCGATGCAAGAATTTTTTTTTTTGCATGAACAGCTTCGATTAGTCACTATTAATGGAATTTCATCGGAGGAGGTTAACATTTTCCATAAAAACCATAAATTATGGTATTTTGAACTTGTTGGAAAAATGTAATGAAATAGAGACTATTTGAATATTTTTGAGTTCACATTAGGACAGGTGGACATACACACACATACTTAGGCTTATACTTACTAATAAAGAAAAATGTATAATTCGTTACCAGTAAAAAAAATTCACTTTTCAGGCGGCTATAATGCCTGTCATATAGTTGATAATTATGTTCTGCCATAAGGTATTGGAAAGCGTAAAGAATCAGTTTGAAGGTACTATGCGTAAATTGCAAAAATATTGAGTCACTTACGAGTGTTTTCACTTTTGCCGAAAAGTAAAATTTCGCCATAATAACTAAATGGGAAATTCAAGTAAGATTAGCGACCTCTAAGAAATTAGTTAGAGAGCTGATTTTTTGACATGATGATTTTTTAATCGAATACTAAAATCTGACGGGCTAAGAGCTTTTTTGAAGCACCCTAAATACACATGTTTTTACTAAATGACGTTATCCCACGTTTGCATATATACGCAGTGTTTTTTTTTCTAAACAAAAGTTAGGAATATTTTGATAATTATTAACAGTCATCGAGCTCACGTGATCAACTCAAAATCGATGGTGGCGCCTCCCATAGTAAAGTATATCTGTATATAGTAAATACAATCGCTGTCACATTTCAGACGCCTCGCGTGTATTCTACCGGATTTCTTCTTAAATTTTTTTTTAAATGGCGATGAATAAATTTTGTAATGAGCAGTGAATTGGCGTGAATCCCGTTCTGGTCTCTTCGGTTGTGACGAATGTGTGTGCAATTTATTATAACATAATCTTTGTGACTAGCGTAAAAGGTGTTATGGCGTACGCAAACTGCTTAGTATTTCCATTTATTCATTGCGCTAATGAGAAAAATCTGGTGTCCGAAAGCGGACCACAGCCAGAATCGGCTAATTGAGGTGGTTGGATCACGAAATCAAAGTAATCAGAATTTGATAAAATTTGGTGATAACATTCTTTGGCATCAAGTATACAAAGACGATTTTTTTCAAAATTTTTTATCACATCGTTATTGAATAATTGAGCGTTCAACCGAAGTTCTTATGCATAAGATGTATAACTGTATATATGTATGTAAACTCTATGCTCATACACGTGAAATTTAGTGTTCAATTACTCGAAAGCTATGTGATAGAAAAATCTAAAAAAATGTATCTTGTCATATATATTGTGACGTAACATACTCCTGAACGATCGCGACGCGGCGCGATGTTTTGACCGAGCACGTACAACGACCGGTGAGACGCGTCACTGCTGGCCGGCGGCGGCCGTACTGGAGGGCAATACAAAGGCCCGATACAAGCGGCGGAGCGCGACACTAGCGGCGTCGCGTATTAAAAACTCGAACTATCATATTTTTTTTCATTTGTTAATTAAAATTCAACGCGATTTCGTAAAATATTGTAACTAGGCTCAAATGAAGCGGAAAATTATAATGAATCGAAGAAAAATGATTATGAGTCAAACTGATAATATAAAATCTAATCACAAATGAAAAATGTAAAAATCAACTGCGACGCATGCGCGAGCGGAGCGTTAATGGGCTATAGGATGCGTACGTGACTTTTAGCGATTGTAATTATTCGAATCATATTAAATGAAGTAACAATGCCAAATTAAAGAAGAAAATAAATAATAACTGATCAAATTGAAGTTTACGTTGTTGAAAATCGCAATAAGCTGAAAATCATAAAAAGCGGTAGACCGCGCATCAAATGTTAGCCCGCTCAACCAACGGGCGAGCGTGAATCATGGCAACAAGCCAATAGCAAGTCCCGTTACATTAGAATGCGCAGAACGCGTCCAAAAACCGAAAATTCGGCGATTGAGACATTTTAGAGTGGGGAACGGGGTATAAGAAGCGCTGCGCGACTCATTCGGCAGACAGTCCTTACTCAAAATTCTGACTTGGAACAAAAAGGCTGACCTCAAACATTCTTCCTGGTTTTGGCAAGCAACCTAACCTATTATCCTAATTTTTCCTGGATTTTTTTTCCGACGTTTCAATCCCAGAGTCTAGGGTCCGCACCTAACCTTTAAACTTTCCAAATTTCCGTTGCACAGGATCTCGGAGCGATTCGGTGACGTTTCAATCCCAGAGCCTGGGGTTTGTTCCTTAACTTAACCAATTTTTATTTCTTTTTTTTTGCTTGCTAGAATCAGGAATGGTTTTTTTTTGTAAATTAACTTGTGAATTGGGAAATTTTTCTTGATTACCATTTTTTAAGTTCAAACTTGATACAACTGAGCCCGAGTCAGATTTCATTTTTATTTTTGGAAATCTTCTAAATTCCTTGACATCATCGATAATTCAAGAGGTCGCGGTACGAATTTGAGATTATATCGCTTCAAATTAATAATAATAATAATAATAAATTTTCTATATATAAAATCAAAAAACTTTGGATTATCGAAACTTTTTTCTTTTTATTTTTAAAAGCGAGCGAAAAACGCTTAAATTAAAAATTGATTCATTCGAAAACGGCGAGCGCAATCGAAATTCCCCTAATTGGCGAACACAATCACAATAATAAATCAAAAAAACCAAAGATCCTGTAAACTCAATCAAAATTGAATAAATCGGAATTGTTAAATTCTTCAAAATCGAAATTCCGCGTTCTCACGTTTCTTTCATACTTGCTCCTTTTAAAATTAAGGTAGCTCGAACCGACACGTGGCGACGTTTAGGCCAGGTCGGCAAGAGCGTTACGTTACAATATTTGTAAGAATACATTTACCGAATTTTATTAAATTCTTGTCATTTTGAAATTTTTAATGTTTTTAACATGGTTTAGCATGATAATATTGTATCGTCGCGATCCAACCTCCTTAAATCATATTTTTTTATATTTTTCATATTCGCGTAATCACTATGTTCGCGATGAAATCCGGTAGAAACGGATTTTAGTTTGATTTTTGGATACTTGGCGGTGCGATGATTTGATTTTGCGCTCGATGACTCTCAAGTTTGGTTTTTTAATACCTTCAATGGTGTGTTCCACAGGATTCCCGATATTAATGGGCATAGTGTAATTTGATGCCATAAGTGCCACTAGGCCATCAACGAGATCAGAAACATATTGAAACGATCTCGTCTGTTGGCCATTGCCATAAATCGTAATCGAATCGTTTTGTAAAGCCTGGAGAATAAAATTCGATACAACACGCCCGTCGTTCATATGCATCCTCGGACCAAACGTATTGAAAATCCTTGCGACACGAACTTGTACCCCATCCTGACGCATGTACGCGTAGCTCAATGTTTCGGCAACCCGTTTGCCTTCATCGTAACACGCACGGGGACCTGTCAAAACGATGGAAAATCCATGTTAATAGTACATCATGATACATATGACTTCAGTTGTCTGTTATTGTACGGCGTGAAGTTAGCGCCCGAGTGTCAGTGAGGATGCTAAACTCCGTGCATATAAATAGAGTAACTTACTTTACAAGTATCGTATGCTGTTTTATAGCCCGTATGACATAAAACGGCATTTTAGCCACGCGAAAGAGTTTTATTTCATACGGTACTATAAATGAATGTACATAATTGTTCAAATATTAAATAATTTCATCAACATTATCGTAGATGCTAGTTTAATTTTCATATAGATGGACAAAAAAAATTTAAGTTAAACTGAATTGATCAACAGTCTAGCAGCAAGTAAGTTTAAAATTAAAAGACACTATCTAGATAATCTAGCGGCAAAATCGGTAAACCAGTAAATATTACCCCTCATCTTCACCAATTATATACACTGCTATAATTTGATGTAATATTTAATCGTGATTCGCGTAGAATTCGATGTATTGAAATTGTAGGGTAGATAAATATTTCCAGTTTGTTCCTACTTGTTTTACCAATTATACCGAAATTAAGCCATCCATAAAATTACGTTAATATCGACATTAACAACCTAATTATAGAAATTTACCAATTGGATTGACATGTCCCCAATAAGTTTCAGTTTGTGGATGCTCGTTGGGATCTCCATATATTTCGGAAGTGCTGGCTATTAAAACACGGGCCCCAACACGCTTAGCCAGTCCGAGCATATTTATCGTGCCCAGAGTATTGGTCTTAAGAGTTTTTACCGGGTTCAACATGTAGTGCGGCGGACTCGCCGGACTTGCAAGATGATAAATTTCGTCCACTTCGAGGTAGAGTGGCCTGACAATATCATGATGTACCAATTCAAAATTCTCATGTCCCACCCAGTGCTCAACATTTCTTTTTCGACCAGTAAAAAAATTGTCCACCACGATTACCTGCGATTAGAGACAGAAATAATTTAAAAAAATAAAACCCTTCATCGGTAATACCTTAATACCATATCGAATAATTGGTTTGAAAATAGTTATTCAATTCGTATATTTCATTCAAGTTGATCGAAATTTAATCGTATAGTGAACATAAAGACCTCGTGTCCGGCGAGCATAAGACGATCAACAAGATGTGAGCCTACGAATCCAGCTCCTCCGGTTACCAAAATTCTTCGTCTGTTTTTGTAATTTAAAAACTTCACAACCGGAAAATTTTTGGGTATCCGATCGTTCATTCTAGTCTCCATGTGGCTAAGTTTTTCCTCAAGTTGGCGAATCCTTGCCTCGTGAGAATCCCGAATTTCATTAGCACTCGGCTCTCTTTTTTCCCAAAAGAATTTATCATTGATTTCCGGATCAGATGTATCATGATAGACTTTTTTATTGAACGCATCCTTTGGCCAGGCTATCGACGACGCATCACCCGTTTTCACGACAGTCTCGTAAAAACCAAAAACTGTGTTGACGTTTTCCCCATCATTAGCATTATTGTAAAAATGTGATCGATGATTATTTTTTACATGATAATATTTAATTTTAATATTGACTTTAAGAACGGTATTGACAAAAACTATACTTAGTAAGACATAAATTATTTTTATATAAAAACAAAATTCATAGTTTTCTCATGTTGTTTGTGGGAACTTTTATTTTTCGCAGTTTTTTTTGTTTGTGCTATACAAACATGTACTATTTATTGAAGAAACGTATCCGATCATTCTTAAATTTTTGACATTTGTGGAAGGAGAAAATACTCAGGAACCTAACCGAGTGATTTGTATCAGAATACTGCAATTTTTTTGAAATAATTACAAAACTCACTATTTTCCGCAAGAAGTAAAACGCTAGGTTCCTAAGTATAGAATTAATTGTTTTTTCCAAATAAAATTTGCATTTTCTTATTGATCTATATTTCACTGATATTGATGGCAATATCTCATGACCTGAATAATGAATGCACACAAATAATATTCCAACGTCTATCCTTAAGGTAGTAAATAATCTGATAACATAAATGCCAAGTATGTTGCATACAAAAAAAAACAAAACTAGTCAAAACCTATTACTATTCACAATCATTCACAAACAAAGCAGAAGCGGAATTAGTAGGGATTCAGAAAACGGTGCTTACCGATTCCAACCATTTTAAAATATATTAGTTTGGACATCGTTCCGAGTACATAATTTGACGTATATAACGGACGCTCTATATAGTTTCGGAAATATAAGGAGGGCATGCCATGCTAGCTCAACTCACGGTGGAAATTATTATCTCTGATTCGGCTTGAATTCTATTATTTTAATGTTCTGTTGCATGAAATTCTTGAAAAGTTCACTGAAAAGCCCACGATTAAAAGAAAACATTCAATTTGATGTATTTTAAAACAAATTATAAGCATTTGAAAAGAAAACCACTACAATTTTGAAAAATCCGTATCTCGTGAACGGTTTGATAAAAGAAAATCAAAAAAAAATCATTAGCCTCTTTTTTACAGAGTATAAAATGATAATAGAATTAAAGCCAAATCAGAGATATAAATTTCCACTATAGTTGGAGTTGGTATGGAAGGCGATATGATGTCAAATATGTATCTAATAAGCACGCATATACATTAGTCGTGTATTTCGGTGATCTTAGTCACTCTTATGACTGTCACCATAGTACTCGTGTAGAAGAATTCTAAAAATTCTAATGAAAATTTGATTTGATAACATTTTAATCCTAGGAGTAGGGTTTGCAGGATTTGGATCATACAGAAAGTTCAATCCTACATTCGATGTTGAACTTTTTATAGCATTCAAACCCTGTATATCCCACTCCTAGAAATATTACTAAAAATCCGTCTCCCCGCGTTTCGCACCAATTTCATTTATTTTATATATAAAAATTGGTTGGATGGGTTTAAATAAAACCTTGTACACATCTCCTTTACAAACTCAGGTATTGGAAAAAAAAAAATTAATTTTATTAGTGGTATATTTTTGTACAGTGTTGTGTTGAGAATGGCATCAATTGAATCTGGCCTCAATAATATTGAGAGCAAAACACTGAAATGTTACATCTAGGGGGATTTTCAAAATATTGTTTAAGGAAGTTAACGCAAATCTAATGGAAATCGAAAATTCCAACTTCAAGACTTGACATTTTGAAATATGCTAGACCATGCGTCTATTCCCGGAATGATTAGAGGATCTACCGTCTAGTTATCGAGAAATCTATGAACAAAAATCACATTTTTTGAAGGGTTATATATGGACTCTTATGACAGGTACACTCCCTGTGTGATGATTTAAATTTAATGTAATAGGATCCTCCCAACTTTGAAGAGTCAAAAACGAAAATAAGAAAGTAGAATGTTTTTAGAGACCAATGATGTCTTAAAAACCCTTGTTAACATAGAAAATAACTTGGGAATGGAAAAAGAAAAAACACTTTTTGAGTTTAACGAGTAATAACGGCATAAACAGCAGAAGTTTCGACAATCCCATGAGTCAGCTGGTTTAAAATATAGATATGCATACGCATGTAAATAGAAGAATTAGAATAATAGAATTTTAATAATTGCGAGAATGAATTTTAATAGTTTTTTTGATCATCAAGAGAGCAAAAAAATTCAGTTGCTTTTTTGAATCACAAGTAACGCAAGATCTTCCTTAGAAAAAGATGGCAACCATTGGAAAAAAAAATTACAATTCTTGTGGATTTCTCAGTAGAAAATTGCTTAACCATAAACTTCCCCTAGGAAAAAACAGGTTGGGACAAGTACATTGTTGGTCCCTCGTTTGCTGATCAAGAGACTTGGTAGAGTCTTGGGACAAGTACATTGACATCCCGGTCGTCTGCTGGCCTGAGGCTCTCGCCGAGACTATACTTTCTCTGAATAAAACGATTCGCGGTGGTGGGGGTAAAACTGGCATGTCATTTTCTAGAATTGCGGAGCTCAAGAGATGTTTCGTTAAGCGAAAATTAGTTTGGAGACTAATTTACAAAATCCCTTTCGAATGAGCCTGAAACGAACACAATCAGTAGCGTTATTGCTGAGAAAAAACTTTGCACAGGCTCAAGATTATGCAAAAGCTACTAACATATTTATAAATTTGACGTGTCTGTATATAATATCATCAAAAGCCTCATGTCCCTGGGGCTAACTTCATGGCGGTGTCGTGGACTGACGTCACATGCCAGCAATTCCACCTCGTCGCCATATAATCGAGATATTATGAAAAAAGGTTATGTTGTTTTGACAATGCGAAGTTCGGGATGTGTGGATCGTGTGTTTGATAAATTCGTAGTAATTAGTTAATTGTGTCATTCTTTTCCGTGAATTCTTTCTAAACATAGATTTATTTAATGAGATCATGGCCACTATTTAAAAATCTGCAGAAAAATCTGATTTTTTTACACAGCATAGAAAAATGTTCGAAAATGACGGTAAAAAAAATTGAGGGGAGGTTATCGAACATTTAAGCAAGAAAATAAGTATTAAAAATTGGACATCGTAGTGGCAGTAAATGGATCGTGATTTTTCAATTAAATTTAAGGGATCGTAAATGCTGGAAAAAAAAAAAATTAAATCATATACGTATTCGTTGAACATTTATCTTGTTAATGGCGTTATAAAATAATCAGGTCACCGAAACTTTAAGAATGAAATCATAAATTAACTACGATTATCGCTCACGATGAATCGTTGAATACTAGGTTCGGTACGACATCGGCAACACCGCTCTATCAGCTGTTTATATATATGTATATCGACGTATATCGTGTTTAGTTGTGACGTGCTTACATTAGTGTATCGGTACTGTACAGGCGTGTATACTTTCTCGGTATAATTAATAGAAAAATGTTTTTTGTTCATATTTATACGAATATTGTGATAACAAAAATATTTGTAATCACAAATAATGACGTAACCTCAAATTCAAATAAATTGTTGGTTATGTGTATCAAGTCATATGTGAGTGACAAGCCATCAGTTTACCGTTGGCAAGGTAGATATATCTCTCCACCAACAACAAAGTTACCAAATCAAAAAGTTAACTAGTCAAATTTTTACTAATAATGATATTTTTTTTTATATAATTAATAATTACAACGGACTAATTGATTAGTTATGTTAATTTTTAAATCTATAAATTTTGAGAGAACATAATAGCACCAATCCCTTATCATGACAAAAAATTCAGTTGTTCAACGCTCGTGTGGTGGGCATGATCTCATTAAACGAATAATTATTTCAATGTAAATAAATTCCAATACATTTTTTAAAACTTTTATCAAATAAAAATGTCTAATCCAATGTATTTTTGTCATATTTCCTTACATTTAGTTTAGCCGTGCCCTCCAGTCCCTTTTTTCCACCTCTTTAGCTTACAGTTTATCCATATGTGTGTGTGGACTATATGTGTGTTGTGTATTTCTATTTCCTCTCATTGAGTTCATCAACATAGTTTGAAGATTTATGACAATAACTCGTGTTCAATCTGATTGGTTGTTTATACACCTGAGTTTGAAAAAAATCTTTTTGCCAAGTAAATGCATAGATATTCACTTGAGTTGTTACATGATGAATTTGGAAATTTATTTCAATGAGTCATTGGGTGCTTTGTTCCTCGTGATATCAAAATTTGTATCTTGATAATGCAATAGACACCTCAAGTTTAACAACATGATTGAGCGACATATATATTGAGGATTTCCACACCATGTTTGCGATTGGCATTATGGGTTGAAAAATTCATGTTCGCAAGTCTACACTTGATCATATTTGGATGTGAACAAATATTTTATCTACATATAACCATGGAGACATACAAAATTGCTTCAATATGCATCACACTGTAAAGATGTTATGAAATTTACAATACTTTTACTATACTGCGGTGTATGAATTTTACAAACTGGGTATATGAAATGAAAATTAATATACTTGTGTGGTAAATTTAAAACAGTATTATACATTCCTATAGCTGGTATGAAATCTACAATACATGATATTCAATATTCAAAACGGGTTTGAGAATTTTTCGAACTAGTGATGTAACATCCCATATTGTCAATTGGAAATTACAACATTTGTATATGAATCCACCTGTCGGAAACAAAACATTGAAAATACAGTACAACTTTGAAATTTATTTGCAGGAGTTTGGGAAATGATATACATATGAAGTTGAATTTCAAGATATGCGCGATTTGTGCTTCCAACAATGACCTTTCAAAAATGCTAAACGAGAATAAGAAACAAAAATTAATATACACGGTCGAAAATTGTATTATGAGCTCTATGAAGATTTGCCATACATTTTTTTTGTAATTAGTTACACCGCAAACCCCTAGGTTCAGAGTTTTAAAAATATTGAGGAGATTTCAGAATTTGACTGCCACCATATTGATACCGTCATTTCGAATTTTAAACATCTAATGCCAGATTCGTAATCAAGTTTCTGATCCTTTCAGTCCCGACTTTTTTTTATAGTAATGCAATTTTCGTCGCAGAATATACCTAGGGAAATAAAAGTTGGGACAAGTACATTGATGATTCCGTGTTTCCCGACCATATCACGAAAATTGTAAAAAAATTCCTTAAAAAAAATTATGAAACCAACGAATGTTAACAGAACAATTCGAAAAAAATGTCACAAATCCTGAAAAAAGTCACATTGAAAAAAAAAAACGAATCTGTAATTATTTTGTAAAGTGAAAAAAATTTAAATAAAACATGAGAAATAAAAAACCAAAATATCGCGCTTGAAAATCATTTTGAAAAACGATGCTTCATTCTTCTTATCTTTTTCTAATAACTAAATCAAATTTAAAAAAAAATCCTATCTAAGTTTCTTACAGCATTAAAATTAATGGTATCAACTCGAGGCCAAGTATTTTCTAATAAATTAAAAAAATGTTACCACTTGAGTTACGTGCATCACTACAATTTATGATAAAACCATAAAAATTCCCCCGCCGGAAAAAAATCGGATAAGTAAATTGGTGATCGCCCGTTTGCGCATTAAATCTCAAAAAATGTAAACAAAAATTCTCAAACCTCGCAATGAAAATGACTTCAAACCGTGAAAAAATATCAAATATATTACAATCCCATAGCATTAGTGGATAATATTATCCACTATTATCCACTATATTAGTGGATAATATTACCGCTAGGAAAGAAAGGTTGGGACAAGTACATTGATGGTCCCTTGTTTGCTGATAATTCCATCCATAAAACAAACTTTAAAATAAAATTTTTATAAAAAATGGGCAAAAAAATTATTTTATAAAAAAAATACAGAACAATTCGAAAAAAATTTCACAAATCTTGAAAAAACATTATCTTTAAAAAAAACTAACCTCTATCTATTTTTTAAAGTGTTAAAAGAATCAAATAACAAGTAAAAAATAAAAACCGAAAAATCGCGCTTGAAATCATTTTGGAAACCGATGCCTCATTCTTCTTATTTGATTCGAAGGGCTAAATCAATTTAAAAAAAATCCATCTAATTTACGTGCAGCATTAAAATTTATTATATCAATTCGAGGCCAAGTATTTTCTAATAAATTGAAAAAAGTTACCATTTCAATCGGATCGATATCAATCGAAGGACAAGTAATTTATGAGTAACTCCAAATTTCAACATTATGGAATTGTTTTAAGAAGCTTTTAAATCCAAAAAAATCACATGCAAGCTAGTCATTTCTTACTCTATGGTGGCAGAGACTTATAAGACAATCGATTCTTTTCAGACTTTCAGGAGCTACTGATATTATTCACAATATTCGACGTCGATTGGATCGATAGAAATTATGTTTAAATATGAGTTAAGAGTACTTGTCCGGCCCATCACTTTCCATTCAAATAAAAATCAATCATAAAAAAACGAAACTGTACGGCAGAATCCGGTTAAAAATTTATTGAAATATTAGCGATTTATTATTAGTTTAATGTTTCTTAATAATAGTATAGGTTAGTTATGCCGAATGAAATTCGTTCGCTGGAAGAAGTGAGAAGTAAAAACTGCCGTCAGAGCAATACAAACTGGGGAGTTATTTTGGAAGCTTCAACATATTTAATGTGCAAAATGTTTTTTATTTATCGATGCACAATAAGATCTTTTGTATATTACAGGACAATTTGTTTCCATTCTTATTAAATTAGTGCAATTAAGAGAAAATTACTTGAAGATAACTCTCTAAATTCCCTCTGCATGAATAATTGTGCTCCATCAGTTCTAAAAAAGCCCTGATTTTTATTTGGATAAAAAATTTAAACGGAAAATGATGGGCCGGACAAGTACTTTTCACACATATTTAAACATCATTTGTACCGATCCAAAATTGACGTCGAATTTTGTCAATAATACAGGGGATCCTGAAAGTCTGAGGGGAATCGGTTTTCTTCTAAATCTCTGCCACCATCGAGTAATCAATTATAATACCTTTGATGTGATTTTTTTTGGATTCAAATGCTCCATAGAACCATTTCATAATATTAAAACTCGAAATTACTAATAAAACGGTTGTCCTTCGATTGATATCATAAATTTTAGTGCTGAACGTAACTCAAATGGTAACTTTTTTCAATTTATTAGAAAATACTTGGCCTCGAATTGATATAATAAATTTTAATGCTGCACGTAAATTAGATGGACTTTTTTTCAATGCATTTACCTGTTCGAATCAAATAAGAAGAATGAGGCATCGGTTTCCAAAATGATTTCAAGCGCGATTTTTCGGTTTTTTATTTTTTACTTCTTATTTGATTCTTTTGATACTTTAAAAAATAGATACAGATTAGTTTTTTTTTTTAATATAATGTTTTTTCAAGATTTGTGAAATTTTGTTCGAATTGTTTTATTTATTTTTTAATTGCATCAAAAAATGGGTCGGATTTTCGCATACATTTTTGATGTTTATTTGTTTTCTATTTAGTGACAAATCTAGTGCCATAATACAAGTATATATCTGTATATTTTCGTATCGTATGACGTATGATGTGTTGTTTATGCTATGATGAGGTTATAAAGATCGCGAATTTGAAAGTTCACCGATATCCCAGTCTGTAGTACAAATATATACCTTAGGGTGGCCCTTAATATGAGTAAAAAAAAATTGATCGCGCCGCCCCTCAAAATGATTCTAAATGATAAAAAAAAATCTACGCAAAGCCGCAGCTATGTCCGGTAAGAAGAAGACGTGCCTGTAAGCAAGAACTTTTATTTAAATATCAACTTTTCTGCATGATTGGAGAAACACGGACTTTTTAAATCTGTTTTATGTGTCAATTTTTGGTTTCCTACTTTCCGAAGCTATTGTATATTAGTATTCAATATACAGATCAAATAATAAGGTCTTCCATACTACACTAACGAAAAAAATTAAAGGGTCAAAAGACTTTTCCCAATTTTTAGTGATTTTTCAAAATGTTGTATTTAAGTGAAAAATGGTCGTATCGAGGTCTGAAAAAATGCATTTTGAAGCTTCAAGTTTCTAATTTCAAGATCTTATGACGAAGAAAATGCAGAGCTACATGTTCTGCGCAATTTTGAGAAAAAGTGCGAGAAAAAAATTTACAAATTCTTATGCTTTTTTTTCAATTCCACAAGCGTAGATTTATTTTTCTCATCCAAGTCATGGTATGGACCGGATAGCTGGTTTATTCAGCTTCAATTTACTTTTTTTAAAACTTCAGTAGAACCATTTTTTGCTGAGATGTTGAACTTTGAATCAAGAAGGACTCTTTTGTCTTTGATCGACGATATCTCGGCAACCAATGGTCGCACAGGAAATTTAAGGGCAGTTCTGAAAACTGGAATGAATGTCCTACGAGGTTCCGTTGCGATCTTGCAGACGAATTTTTTCTTTCATCCTTGTCGTGCATTTAAAAAACAAGAAAAAAAGGTAATTTATGGTTTTTCAGAAGCCCTCAATGTTGGAAGCCTTGAGAAAAAAATCAATTTTCAATCAAAAACTTTCAGAAATTTGTTTTTGTATATTTAAACCTTATTTATGGAAAAAATGTGGAAAAAAGTTGGAAATTTTTTATTTTTCTTTTTTGATCAAAAAACCAAGGAGCGTTTTGATTTGTAAAGCAGTGGCTATCACCTGAATTAAAATCATAAAAATATTAAAAATTGAAGGATTATCGAACTATGCAACATTTTGGAAAATTGAAATCAGGTGTTTCAAAACAGATAAATCCTTCAATTTTTAATATTTCTGTATGGTTTTAATTCAGGCGATAACCATTGCTTTACTGATCAAAAAGCTCCTTGGTTTTTTGATCTCAGATCAACCGATCCCCCAGAATCGTGGAGACCATGAAGAAACATATAAGTTCCTGTGGAGTAGCTTTACAACGAATCTACCAGAAATATCAGAGTTAAAAAATCCTACCATAGAGTTGAAATACCATTGAATAAACCCTTCAAATTTCAAAATGCTATATATTTTTTTATTGCCGCAAAAAAATGGCGAAAAAATCCCACAAAATCCGGCTGCCACACGGGGTGAACCCCTTATGTTGGATTTAATTATTTCAATCTATCAATATCGCATTATCTGAAAAAAAGATTCGAGTGCCTTAGCCGTTGAAATCCTGTCATTATTTAACGACATTGAAATTTATAATTCGTTGCGATTTTTTGAGTTTGTAAATAAATTAGCCGTAATTGGATTGAAAAATGTTTGTTCCCTTTTTTTCAATATCTCTTTCAACGAGACGAGGAATAATTTTAATTAAAAATTTATTCAATATATGTCTTTTCGCAAGTACATTCTGATGGGTGATAACCATTACATCTGAACGGTAGTTTCAGTGAATAAACTCTACATATATTACTCATGTAGTGTGCATTTCTTGGAACGAACAAAAATGAATTAACAATAACAGAATATCATCTACATTGTGCCCTAACATGAAGAATTTGATTTTCCAATATCCTGTAAATTTTTTTTAAGTTCACAGTGCACAAAAAGTAGTCAAATCAAATCATAAGTAATAGCACGAATGCTGTTGGAAAATTGGAGACAAGTACATTTATGTTTTATATCACCTGGACAGTAGTCTCAGTAAAACCCTATGTGATACTCATGTAGTTCAAAACACAAATGCACGATGATTTATAAGAAATTGTTCGATCTATTCTCTCGAAACTTGCTTCAAATGAGCAATTCATTACTGAAGGTTATAAAAAAACGATTCCGAACATAATGAATAAAAAAATAAATCTGCTAAATCTTAGTAATGTATGAAAAACATTTGATTCAGAGGAACAAAGCGTTGTCAAATAAATGCAAAAGTGACGAGTAAATCGGATGACGAATGAAGAAAATTTTAAACATAGTGGTATGTAAAAAAAATTAGGAAACCAACTGTAAATAATTTCAACCAAACAATTAAGAAAAGCTTTCACAAATCATGAAAAATTATTATATTAAAAAAAATACAAATCCGCAAATATATTGTAAAGGAAAAAAATCAAATAGAACGTGAGAAATTCATTCCTACGGGAAGCATCCGGAACTTGAGAAAGTTCTAGTTAATCAAAAAAGTTACCATCTGAGCTATGTGCAGCACTAAAATTTATAACATCAATCGGAGGATGAGTATTTTATTAGTATATAATTCAGAATTTTTCAAAATATGAAATGGTTCTGAGAAGCGTTCAAATCCGAAAAAAAAAATCAGGATCCCCCGGTATTCACAATATTCGACGTCGATTTCGTATCAGTGCAAATTATGTTTAAATATGTGCTAAAAGTACTTGTCCGGCCCATCACTTTTCGTTTAAATAAATATCATGGCTCTTCTAGATCTGATGCATCACATGTATGCATACTAGGGTGATCCTTATTTGAGGTTGACATTTTTTTTTTCAAATTCCTCCCTGGTTCGATTCCAAATCATTAAAAAAGACACCACGAAAAAGCTAGAGTCAGTGGGATGATGGGAAATGGTGCCGGCAAGTCCGAATCGATTGAAAAAAACGCATTTTATATAAAAGAGATGTTTTTCTGCTGGGACCGATTATTTATTATTTCATTCGAATTTTTCTTCCTTTTGTAATCTCTGCGTGTTTTCCTATTATAGTCTCTGCGGCATAGAGTCCAACTATCACACTTCCGTGGGAAAGCCGACGCCGTTCCGAATATCATGTCTCGTGACACAGCGTCCAGCTAACACGATATTCTTCCTGATATCTTTCAAGTTTTCTCGGCATAGCCCAAGCCACCTTAACTACAAATTCTATCCTCAAATATTAATCTTCTTAATCATTATTCTTTAATAACTTTCATATAAAATGCTGATATAGATCATCCGATGGTTCAGGAATTGCATCTTATTGCGAATTATTCATCAAAACTCTTTCGGCGTTGCGTTCGACCTTCTTTTGACAAACAAACTCTCAAAACAGTTCTTTTATCCCGTGACTCTCAACATAGCGCCTGACTATCATATTATATAAAAAAATTCCTCAGATGTAAGAATTCACATCGCAACATCGACAAACTGACATAATCCTACGAAACAAGATTACTTCGTTTCATCGGCCTTCAAAAAAGGCTGTTCTTGAGCAATGTATCCCGAAAACGCCAGATATATAAATTCAGTAATAGCATGCAAATAGAACCGTTTACCTCCAGGTCATCAAGAAAATATTAGAGGAAGTAATGATCTAGAAATTTTAGAAAATATAATTCTCTCGACAAATAGAAAAACGATAGAAAAGTTGTCTATTATCGAAATTCAGGAGCAAAGAATAAAAAATCATCTGATTATTTATTCCTGGGCATACGGGTAAATATTGTAGTTCGAATTCTCAACGATTATATGTTGAATAAATACTTGAATGGTTGTTCTTAATGACGATTTACAAGGGTTTCGAGTACACTTGGATGGCTCGACGTGATTTATACATAGAAAAAGAATAGCAGCCAAAGATAAAGCAAACACAAATTTGACTGAAGTAGAAACAACGACCGGGCTTGCCGGCACCCTTTCCCATCATCCCACTGACCACAGCTTTGTTGTAGTGTCTTTTTTAGTGATTTAGAATCGAATCAGGGGGGGAATTTGAGAAAAAAAAATGTCAACCCCAAATAAGGACCACCCTAGTGCATACAGAGGGAATTGAGAAAATGACCTCCTAGAGACTTTAACTTAATTGCATTCATTGCATAAAAAAATGCAAACAAATTTTTCTGTAATATACAAGAGATATTATTGTTTATTGATGAAAAAGTTTCTTGAAACCCAATGAAAAGTGATTCCCTAGTGAATTACTATATATCCTTTCTTTAAAAAAAAATCGATAGATATATCGAAATGTAAAGCTTCTATCCCTTGCAATGGTTTTGTTTATTCGTTGTCCTGAATTGTTGCCGCCGAGCATATGTGGGATGATGTCCAAATTCAAGTGGGCGTGTAACGCCAGCGTTAACGTTTAGACGACCGGGATTTAAGAGTTGAAAACGCCCTTGAAAAGTGCCCAAATTAGTGTCTGGTATTACGTATCAACTATATACAAAGTTCATATCACAGGGCGAGCCGATATATCGGCTTTCTGGTCCTCTAGAGGTTAATGCTAGTTCCATAAAAATAACGCATGAATCCAGTTTGATTTTTATTTGAATGAGCAATTCGAATGAAAAGTGATGGGCCGGACAAGTACTTTTAACACATATTTAAACATAATTTGCACCGAAACGAAATCGACGTCGAATATTGTGAATACCAGGGGATTCTGATTTTTTTTTTTCGGATTTGAACGCTTCTCAGAACAATTTTATATTTTGAAAAATTCTGTATTATATACTAATAAAATACTCATCCTCCGATTGATGTTACAAATTTTAGTGCTGCACATAACTCAGATGGTAACTTTTTTGGTTCACTAGAAGTTTCTCAAGTTCCGGATGCTTCCCGTAGGAAGGAATTTCTCACGTTCTATTTGAATTTTTTCTTCCTTTACAATATATTTGCGGATTTGTATTTTTTTTTAATATAATGTTTTTTTATGATTTGTGAAAGCTGAATTCTTAATTGTTTTGTTGAAATTATTTACAGTTGGTTTCCTAATTTTTTTTATATACCATTATGTTTAAAATTGTCTTCATTCGTCATCTGATTTACTCGTCACTTTTGCATTTATTTGACAACGTTTTGTTCCTTTGAATCAAATGTTTTTCATACATTACCAAGATTTAGCAGATTCATTTTTTTATTCATTACGTTCGGAATGGTTTTTTTATAACCTTCAGTAATGAATTGCTCATTTGAAGCAAGTTTCGAGAGAATAGATCGAACAACTTCTTATAAATCATCGTGCATTTGTGTTTTAAACTACATGAGTATCACATAGGGTTCATAAATATACATCAAAATACTCAGGAGGATGTCTAGAACAACAGATTTCAAAATGGTTGAAATGTGGTGAAAACCATTTTCTGAATATTGACTGGAAAGTTTTAACTGCGATTGATGGAAATTCAGGACATAAAAGATAAAGAAATTTCTTCAACCTTCACTAATTTGAATCAAAATATCTTTCAATTGTATTGAATTCAGTTGCAGATAAACGACTTAAATATAGCAAAATCATGCAATTTTAGTTTAAACTATTTCCTTTAGGAATTTTCCTTTATTTCTCTTGATATTTCAATAATGCTTGTATTGTTTCACCAGTATCATGCATTAAATTGCAAACATGCTCAAGGCCTCTGTTATTTTGTAGAAATGGGATTTTGAATATATAAATCTTGACAGATTAACCCTTACTAGTCACACCTCAAGTTTCTGGCGTAATGGTCACACGGGGTCCAAAGTACCCCACTCACTTTGGGGGACAATAAATAATTGAAAAACTGTAAAAAAAAAAGAAAATAAAAATACTGTAATGAATTTTGAACCTTTAAGAAACGATCATAACGATTTTATTCTATTCGTGTTATTTTTAATATTAAAAAAAATGTCAAAGAAAAGAATGCAGGAAAAATGACTTTTTTCACAAAAATTGATGTAGAAATCGTAATTTTCAATTTAAAAAAAATCAACTTGTTCTATAAATCTGAGAAATCACGCTTTCAGGTAGGATTAGTTAAATTTGTCACGCTGGGGTGGATCGGACCCGAGATCTTCGCACAATCTGACTTGGCGGGCCCTTTCAAATAATAACGATGAGGCTCCCTTCTCAAAGGTTCGAACAGTCAACCGAGGGAACCACAAGTCCCATTTTCTCGAAATTTCTATTTGGTATCGTCGGTTGAAAAATGGCTGGGGTCCAATATACCCCGTGTGACTATTAAGGATTAAGAATGTCATCTCTTTACACAAGAATAGAAAAATTTGAATAAAACTCTGCAAGCAATGAAATATTTGAGAAAATAAATGCTTGCAAAGTTGATCACATTTAGGGGGATGATTGATACGTTGTCAATCAATCAATTACCATAACTATTGCAACATCATGGCATGAATAAATGAATTGTATATTTAAATAACCAACAAATTGAATGAAACTTTGAGAAATGCTTCTAGAATTATTGAATAAGTTATACTCCAAATTTCAAAAGGATTGATAGAATGATAGGAAAAAAGCTTCCACAATCATGAAAAAATATTTGTTCCTTGCAAAGAAAATGAAACGATATAACATTTTCTTGGATTTACTTGATACGACTTACCAAGAAGTAGACATACGATGAGAAATGCAATTTGTTTAATTTGCCGCTGGGTAAGAACCATTATTTTTGAATTTGATTTGTTATTTAAAAGTATTGGCGCTCAATAATTTTGCATCAACAAGGCCGTGCATTCTCCCCGTTTCAATGATTTTGTTGTTCTTTATAACTTGCCAATGTGCAATTTTTCTTTGCTTGTCTGTTTTTTTTTCATATCCTTTATTGATTGAGTTTTCATGTTTCATGGTCAACTTTCTTCCACGTTGGTATTCAATAAATTATAGAGCACTCGACGTTATTTTCGTTTGCATCCCATTAGTTTAGAAAAGTGCTGTCTGTCTGATGAAAACTTGGTGTCACCATGAGGAAAACGAACATTCGTATCAAAGTGTGCGGAACATTGGAGTAACTAGAGATATCGGAAGCGGACGGAACAACGAAATTACGGTTTCGATTAACATGATTGTGGTATTATCTCGATGTAATCGCGTTGCACCATCTTGTGGTTATATCAATCGTAAAAAATAGAATAAGGAAATAAAGAAATGAAGCTTATAATATTACATGTTTGATACTTCGGTTTTACTCTGATTCCTCTGATTATTTTAAATTCCCTCTGAAATACTGAGTTTAATATTTAGCCTCACTTATTATTTTTACCCAACCGCACTCTGTTCACCAGCATCTGTCTTTCAAAACAAAACTAATGCGAAACAAACGTCACCAATAAGATTAACAATAAAACTGGCATTATCGCCACATTTTCACCATTAACATATTTTTTGCGAATATTTTCTTTGAGGTTATAGTAATCATGCGCATCAAGTTCCAGACAGTGGGTAGAGATGTCGCCACGGTCGTTTTTGTCGGTAAAAAGATTTTGTAGCGAGTCAGTGCCTGGCGTCCGTGGGGACGTTTAGGCCAGAGTCTAACACAAATCGTGTACCGTCGAGGAGTTTCTGTATAATTAAGGAATGGTTAAGTCGGTAAAGAAGATCCCTACGCAGTGCGTAGCGGTCGAAAAGAATGGGATCGTTGCGTTTCGTCTCCGGTACGGTCACAGCCTCATCAGTTGGGCTGAGTGACTCGTACCGTGCCCTAGACCCGCTGAGGATGGTGAGGCGTAGAGCGATGTGTATTATATTGAAACGCAGACCTAACCTTCTGCTTACGAGAAACTGTTCAACGGATTTAACCGCGTAGTGGCGGTGATGAGAAGCTTCGGGAGCCTACAATTTAGGCAGCATGGGCGACATCTGTTGCTCAAAGCCCTTAAAAATAAATAAAAAGATTTAGCAGCTGACAGACGACAGGGATTCTCAAAGCTATATAAAATTATCATCGATTGGCGTTTAAAAAAATTAATTTTGAAAGAGTTGGGGCTAATTGAACGCTATTTTTGTGTCAAAAAATATTATCGGAACAAACGTTTAAATTAATCAAACATTCACAAACTAACGACAAACAATCATAATGAATTAAAAAAAATGGCAAAAATCAAAATCAAGGGACTAATTTTATGTAGCTGATTTTCCCATCATTTTAGGACAATCTCCACCCTATAGCGTTGGCACAGAGATTGGGGCTAGTTGAAACCACAGCGAGCCTGAAACTGCTCGCAGTGTACTTCAGAGTATCATAGTGCTGTGTCGTGTATAGTTGAAAAAACTTTCTTCGTCAGCACTGTCAGTAAAGGTGCCTGTAGTAGAAGCGTTGACAAGAAACTGTAGCCTCGTAGCGGATGTTGCATAAACTACTGAAACGCTACAGTTTAAAGCCCACTTGATCTCCCTGCCATACCTCTATTTAAGCCAACAAACGAATAGCATAAGCGCTCAGTATATCAGTAAGAATCGTTTGGAGTGCTAAATACCCTTATTCCGTGTAGTGTATGTTTATTATCTTGATCCATACACGGTTATTAAGTATCTTTTTTCATTTCCTATCGATTTGACAATACGTCATAAACAGCAGGTCGCCATCGAATTGGAGTGGCGTTCCGTAACGTAGAATATTGTATAAAATGGCAGACGTTGTGGATTGTAATTTTCCTGTTTGGGGACTTCTACCGAAAAAAGAAACCGGTGTCAATCAATTTCTCATTAAATATCCCGAGTACGATGGACGTGGCACGATTATCGCGATCCTCGATTCCGGCGTCGACCCTGGAGCACCTGGATTACAGGTCTCATTTACAAATTTATTCAATATAAACAATAAACACATATACACCTGATACAATATATTTACCCTGATATATTATATATAATTTCCTGAAATGAAATTGAAGACAAATTCATTGATTTCTGAAAAAAAAAAATTTACCATCAAAGGGGCAGTGATCCGATTGTGTTAAGGAAGTTTTTTCGTCGATGTGTCAAATGGTTCTTCGAAGGGCACGACTCTAGGTGCATCCAAAAATTAGAAAAAATTAACCAATCCTGATTACGGGTGAACTGCATAACTTCTTGCCTTGCTTTTTGAATTTTTTTTTGGCTATATCTCTAGATATATCCATTCAATATAAACTTGGAAAGAATGCCTTATTGGATATGACAGTCCTAAATAAAAATGTACACATATCACGTTATTCCGCTTAATTTTTTATTGTATTTTGAATCTAAATTGAATTAAATGAAATTTATCCAATTTTGAAAAAATCATAAGATTGTGATTTAACTGGGTTTCACAGACTCAGTCAAGTCAAGTTAGGCAAAATAAAAATAGGCAGTAATGAAATTTGTGTTCATCTATCTTATTTGAAAAATAGTGAACTCTTCACACTTATTTTGTTCAATTTTTCAGTACAAGTGTACAAGAGAACAGATTTCTATCCTTTGAGTCTTTGATTTGAAATAAAGAACTAGTGTATGATCTGTTATTATAATGATAAAATGTTTTCAATAACAAAAAAACTACTTTGAGATCTATATATGATGCCAAGTTGAAAGCTGCTAGATGTAATTTTATTCCTAGAAAACTATGTTACATGCTGATTGTGCAATTAGATAATTATAATGGGAGTTGTGTACGATTACAGATGGTTACTGCTTTTTGATACAGGTAACATCTGATGGTAAACCCAAAATTATTGGACGATTTGATTGTAGCGGAGCAGGAGATGTTGATACAAGCACTATCGTGCAGGCTGAAGAAGGTTTTATAACTGGCGTTACAGGCCGTAAACTCAAGGTAAACTATTTAAATTTAATAAGTTATCAATAATATTGTTCAGTACATCCTTGCTGGTTCTGAATGAAGATTCCAATTATTGATTTATTTCTATAGACCATTTATATTTGAACAGTTGCATTGAACATTTTGATCTGGCAAATGGTTGCGAATGAAAAAATTTCTTTAGAATCAATAATCGACTACAGAAAAATATACTTTTTCTGTGGTAGTCTAAAAACAACATTAATTGGTTACTCATGTTTGAAAAACATGTTTTTTATGCTGAAATTTCCTGAGGTAATCTTTTTTCAGTATCAACATAGAACATTGCCAGGTAGATGTAGAACAAAAAATAGTTATAGTGAAATGTTTTTTTGTATTTTCACTGCTAAATTGGGAATTGATTAGTACACTTAGCATATTGTTATTGAATTGAACGAATAGAATGTGATGGAAAGTTGAAATGAAGAATTGCAGAAGAATGGTTTACTTAGGAAGAATAACGTGTTTTTTTGCATACATATATACATAAAAAATATTTTTTCAGATTCCGTTTAAATGGTCAAATCCTTCGGGTGATTACCATGTGGGAGTTGTGTATCCTTTTTCTATTTATCCATCCAAATTGTCTGAAAAAATAACGGCCGAGAGAAAAAAACGGTGCTGGGACGATGGCCAGAAAACAGCTCTTGCCGAAGCGACAAGGAAGTTACAGGTGAAAATTTTCGAACTTTTAATCTATAAAAAAAAAAAACAAAAAAAATCAGTGACAGATCTTTAAAATTTCCTAGATAGTAGAAAAAAAATTATAATAGTAAAAAAATGCCAAAGATGATGAAACATCCAGGAAATCATTGTCGTTGAGTTTCACCAATTGGAATTCTAAACCAAGTCATCCAAAGATAGGGTCGCTGGCGTCTGGGCGGGGTGCATTGAACTGTTTACCGTTGCTCTTTTTCTTTTTTATTCCAATCGGCCCGTTTTATTTCGGTCTCTAGCGACCCCCTTTTGTTGCTATATTTGTCTTTTGGCATTATCAAACGACACAGATACGTCTAACATTTGATTTGACACTCAATCATTGCATAATCCCGATCATTCTTTTTCGAACATTTCGACACTTTCGAATCGACGTGAAAAACAATTTTATGTTATACTCGAATGTATTGTTTTTTAGCGGTGTTATTTTGTTCCATTAAATAACGTTTACGGATGAAGCGAGAGATAGTATAATAAATGATTAACATCAATTTTAATTTCGTTTTTTGTACTTCCTAACTCGTTTGTCCAAATAATCCACAAACATAATAAATTAGGAGGATTTAGCAAAGCATATCAGTTAGTCTGTTTAACGGTATATTGTCTAAAAAAACAAATATGAGATATTATATTATCAATGAAAGAAAAGGAGCGTTTTCAAAATTTGGGGTTTAAAGAAAATAACAAATTTGTACCTATCAAAGAAAATATAGTTTCTGATATTTATTATCAATAACCATTAAAACCAACATTAACATAAGAAGAACGTTTGGGCATAACAAAATAAATCGTTATAATTGGGAATGACTTAATGAACCCAGGAATTTGAAGCAAGAACTTCACAAGCACCGAGTCCACAGGAAAAACTGGAAAAGGAAGAGCTCGAAGCTAGAATCGAAGTTTTGATGAACGCGGAGAAAAAGTACAACGATTCGGGCCCGGCTTACGACTGTGTAGTTTTTCATAATGGGGTCGAATGGAAAGCCTGTATCGATACGTCAGAAGAGGGAAATTTGGAAGCTGGTGTTAGCCTTGGCGAATATTCGGTCAATTACGAATTTGCCCCGCTCACGCCGGAAGATCAATTGAACATTTCCATCAATATTCACAACGAGGGAAATACCCTAGAAATTGTCAGTCTCTGCTGTAAGTCTATCGTCATTGCAAAAATATGATAAAAATCAAGAATCTCGGTAGAGTCTCGGGACAAGTACATTGACAGTCCTGTCGTCTGCTGGCCCGTGGCTCTCGCCGAAACTATACTTTCGCTGAATAAAACGATTCGCGATGGTAGGTTTCTATTTATTTCGAAGAAAAAAACGACAACAACGACAAAGAAAATACTGGAAAAGTGGTTTTATTTTTTTGAGAAAATGTTTTAGTTGTACTATTCATCGACAACTTTTCGGCATGATTAGTCAAACGGGAATGAATGATATTCAAAAATTGATATATGTAACTCAATAATAAGTAGAAGAAATTTTTTCGAAACAATGTTCAGTTAATGAGAACAAAATTTCAGCTAGTCACGGGACACACGTAGCATCTATAGCGGCAGCATATTTTCCGGAGAGTAAGGAACTGAACGGTGTGGCGCCAGGTGCACAAATAATATCTCTAACAATCGGTGACGGTCGTATAGATCCGATGGAGACGGGAACGGCACTAGTAAGAGCAATTATATGGATAATGCAACAACGAATAAAAGTTCACGTTATAAATATGAGTTACGGGGAGCACGCTAATTGGACCAATACAAGTAGAATAATGGAACTGATGAACGAGGTTATTGACAAATATGGAGTTTCGTGGGTCGCAGCCGCGGGAAATTTAGGCCCGGCATTGTGTACAATTTGTACACCACCAGATATCAATTCGTCCAGTATAGTGAGTGTTGGGGCGTACGTGTCCCCGGATATGATGGTGGCTGAATATTCTTTGAGAGAAAAATTGCCGGGAATGCCGTACACTTGGTCCTCTCGTGGTCCAATGGTTGATGGTGGAGCCGGAATCACGGTTTGCGCACCCGGAGGCGCAATTACCAGCGTACCAAATTTTACTCTTAGAAAATGTCAACTTATGAACGGTACAAGCATGGCAAGTCCCCACGTTGCTGGTGCTGTTGGTAAGCTAAATCAACAGAAAAATCCATTATTTTTCTTCATTTTATCGTGTTGCCAGTCGTCAATTTGAGGCTAATCATCACTCTGGGGGGATTTATTGAAGCAATGGTCTAATAATTTGAAGCATTGGAAGAATGGTTCTCGGGAATCCTTTTCATAAATCTGTGCTGTAGATAATAATCTGTTTTAAAACTAATCTATCGAAATTTTCATTAATCGAAAACAATGGCAATCGTATTTTTTATTCGATTAAAAAAAAATCAATACATTTTAAGATCGCATTCATTCGTTGATCAATCAATAGAATATGAAAGCTGGTTAGACGGAAAAGTTTGTAGCTTATTCGGGAAATAAGCAAAATAATATCTTTCGAGAATAATTTTTGATTGGAGTCAAGAGGTCAAAAAGTTTAATCTCACCTTTTCAGTGAAATGAGGAACATCATAATAATAATCTTTCGATTTCCAGATAGATCTCGCTGATTTTTTTCCTATCAGAATATGTTGGTCGCCGTTAGAAAAAAAAAACCATTTTTATTTTACCCCTCATAATCTAGATACTCCTGTAATGATCGATAGTCTATAGAACTTATGTCGTTTGCTGCATTGATCAAGAGACGCGGTGGCGGTTCGACGTCGAGAATTAAAAGAAAAGCCAACGCGAGCTCTGCCGCACTCTCATACAGGGTGAAGCACAAACTGTTCCCACCTCAAATATTTCGGTAACTATTGACGTTACAAAAAAATGTTTTAGACAAAAGTTGTGCCATACAAAAGGGGTCATCAAATGCGAGCATTTTTATTTTTATTTCGGTGGAGGCGCTGACGCACACTGAAGATCACTTCGCCTTTTTTAAATCGTTCATCGCTTGATGGGATAATACTAGTTTTACCGTACATACTATCGTTGGCTTGTATGTAATGCAATGTAAGTGTGTGTGAATGTAAACACGTACACCGTATTTACTCAATACGGCGTACGAGAATGAGTGATAAGGAGATTACAATATTGCATCAGTTCCAACGGCAATCACTTTAAAAATCTCCCGTAAATAAAGTTCATTTCACATAGAAATAAAGTTCACGTTACTTTTTGATCTTGAATGACCTTGAACGAATTTGAATTTGACCCCCAATGTTTTTTATGCAGTTTGTAGTGCTCTACTTCTCTAGCTGAAAAAAAATGTACCATAAAAGCAGTAGAGGTGACCTTCACTATGCATCAACGCCTCCACCAAAATAAAAAAAAAAGCTCGCATTTGACGACCCCTTTCGTATGGTACAACCTTTGTCCGAAACATTTTTCGGTGACGTCGATAATTACCGAAATATTTGAGGTGGCAACAGTTAGTACTTGACCCTGTAAACGCGACTATTATTCCATATACATATGGAAACGGTGTGTTACATCTAGGCACTTGTATATTGATGCATACTGTTTTATTTTTATGGTAAATGAAGCTGTGCTAATATCCGGCCTCGAAGCGAAAAACGTGCCGTATTCACCATACAGCATCAAACGTGCCCTTGAAAATAGTGCAATGTACATTGAACATTTGGATCCGTACGCTCAAGGTTGCGGACTTTTACAAGTTGAACGCGCTTTCGAGAACCTCGTCGAGTACAGCGATGCTATCGAACGAGACGTTCGATTCGCGATCAGCTGTGGTGTCAACGCTTCTAAGGGAATACATCTTAGATCGGGAGTTATTGATCGACCGAAAGACTGTACGATTACGATCGAACCCGTTTTCCTCGATACCGAAAAAACTGGTCAGTTTGAAATTCTTATCAGTCACTTATTCAGAGCTTGCTCAATTCAAGCGTCAATACACGTTCTTCCAGTGATTAAATTGGCAAATTTCTTCCAGACCCACAAAAAAAAATAGATTTCAGTCTCCGTCTGTCGTTAATATGCGAGGCCTCTTGGGTACACTTTCCCTCGCATTTTGAGCTGATGAATATGTCACGCGCATTTGCGGTACGAATCGATGCTGCCAAATTGTCAGAGGGTGTACACTCCGCATCTATAAAAGCTTACGACGTCAAAAACGTTGAGAAAGGTCCCGTGTTCCGTATTCCAGTAACCGTCGTTCAACCAATGACACTTCCAAAAACTATTAATTTACCAGATTTTCATTACAACAACATACTGTTCAAACCGAACACTATTAATCGACATTTCATTCTCGTTCCGGACGATGCAACGTGGGCAGGTAATTCAAGGGCTATAAGGGCTCTATTGAAAAACATAATAGTTGAAACTGCATCTGTTTGACCTCATATTCCTAGAATGTCAAAATATCAAATATTTCTGTAACAAATTTTCTCGAATGTTTGCAATTGTCTAACTGTACATTTCTACATTAGCATACAATCGCTAATACGTCTCATCTTAGACGGAGAAAAAATCGGGAAATAAATACATTGTTCATTTCATTGGCGTAACGTCGCTGTATCAAGAGGCTAGATTCTTCTTCAAGATTAGTGGAATTTAAAAGCATTAATAGAGTTATAATTTTCTTATTATTTTAATTTGTTGCCACTTGAAATGAGCCTAAAATCACTCCCGATAGCATTTTTGTATTAACGCCCTCATTCCACAGTTTTGAGGCTGAAAGGTACGGAGAAGGAAAAAACTGGAAGATTCGTGATTCACACGGTACAGCTGAAACCTCGACTAGTCTGCAAAACTCTTGAGCTTAATAAAATGATTAACGTTACGTCACAATCTGAAACCGTTCAGGGCTTCGCAGTCCAGGTATTTGTTCCGGACTTACTCCTTTCAATTCTAACGATGCTGAAACTCCAAAAACAATCATAGAATTGGTATGAAAATTACATAAGCAAAATAAAAATGATTACAGGGAGGACTCATATTGGAGGTGGCTGTGGCTAAATATTGGGCTAATTTAGGAGAAATATTGGTTGATTATTCTATAGAATTTCACGGTATTCACGTAATTGATGGAAATATGACAATGCAATCGGGTGATGGTATTCATCGTCTCGAATTGCGGAGCTCGCTACGACACGAAGAAGTCGTGCCAAGTATAACGTTGAAAACGGCCGTACAGGTACTACGACCGAACGAAATGAAGATTTCGCCATTGGGAGAACGCGACGTTATTCCACCAGCAAGACAAATTTACGAGCTACAACTTACGTACACATTCCACGTTGCAAAGACGACCGAGGTCACACCAAACGCCGCTTTGCTCAGTGATTTACTGTACGAGAGTGAATACGAGTCACAAATGTGGATGATTTATGATTCTAATAAGCAACTCATTTTCTGTGGCGACGCCTATCCTTCGAAGGTCTGTCTTTTTTTTTTATAAGGTTGATGCATTTATTTAGGCTCTGGATCGCATAGACGTTGTTTTTAGTCTATTTTTAATTTCCAATAAATACATTTAATACAATTTTGGAAAATTAATCTACAGTATACGGTTCACAAAATGGAAAAAGGTGATTACAATCTAAAAATGCACGTCAGGCACGAGAAGAAAGATTTACTTGACCGTCTGACAGAAATGCCAATTTTGCTGAGTCAAAAACTTGCCTCGCCGATTAATCTTGACGTTTACGCTAACCAGTGTCAAGCAATTATTGGTGGAAAAAAAATGGTCACGGCATCGGTTCCACCAGGACACGTTATTCCTGTTTATATTGCACCCATATCCAACGAGAACAAGTGAGTATTTTTTATTTCGCAATTGAAAGGTTAAGGGCGTTAATATTTATCCAATTGCAAACGAGCAAAAGCATTTTTAGTTGTATCTTTTCATATTTAAGTGCTCGTTTTGTTACCGTACGAAGAAATAGTATATTACACACCTAGGGAGGGAAAGTAGACTACTCAAACCGCGGGCACGCGGTTTGAAGTGGTCTAATTTCACTCCCGTGGAGTATATACTATTTTTCACCACACATGCACCAAAAATTCAACCTTCCGATTTCGGAAAGTTGAACTTTCAGCGCATGTGTGGTAGTCTATAGTCGCGGCAGCGACTCTGAGACAAGTACATTTATATATATGACGAGTTGCTGCCAGAGACTCTTTACCGGAGCGATAGCGTTTCCAATTGTTTTCGAAAATTTTCAAAATTTGTTTCTTCAATAATTAATTAATTATAGCATTCCGGAAAAGATTATAAGTTGACATATTTTTTATTTTTTTTTTCTTTCGATTGTGACCTCTTCGAACTCTGTAGCTTAATGCGTTGAAGAGATATTAATTATTTATTTTTTAATTGGATCAAAAAATGGTCTCGGATTTTCGCACACATTTTTAATGTTTATTTATTTTATTTAGTGCCAAATCTGGTGCCATAATGCAAGTATATACCTATATATTTTCATGACGTATAACGTATGGTGTGTTGTTTATGCTGATAGATGATGAGGTTATAAAGATCGCGAATTTGACAGTTCACCGATATCCCGGTCTGTAGCACAAGTATATACCTATATATTTTCGTTTTAGTACATTACGATACGTGTGACTTAAGATGATGGATCAGTCGGTAATCACAACCGTGAGTGCGAGAGAGATAGCTGCAAATTTTGAAAAGGAAGTTTTTCCACATCGTTCGTCTGATCGAAAAAATAAAAATGTCATCGGATTTTTGCGATCGTGCTGCGTACGATGACATTTTTATTATTTTAATCGGACGAACGATGTCAAAGAGTTTCAATTTCAAAAATTCGAGGTGTGATTACCGACTGATCCATCATCTTAAGAGTATGGATCAGTCGACTAACCTCACTTGAAATTTTCGAAATCGAAATTCTTTGACACAGTTTGACTGATTGAAAAAAGGCTCTGTCAGCCTACGCAGGACGATGGAAAAACCGTGAGTGCGAGAGAGATAGTTGCAAATTTCGAAATCGAAATTCTTTGACACAGTTTGACCGATTAAAAAAAGGCTCTGTCAGTATAATTTTAATTATAATTTAATTTCTGTCAATATAATTTTTTCCTCTTAAGAGGATGGATCAGTCGGTATGTGGCAACCGTGAGTGCAAGAGAGATAGCTGCAAATTTCGAAATCAAAATTCTTTGACCAGTTTAACCGATTAAAAAAAGGCTTTGTCAGTCGATTTTTGCCATCGTTTTGCGAAGGCTGACAGAGCCTTTTTTTAATCGGTCAAACTGTGTCAGAGAATTTAAATTTCGAAAATTCCAAGTGAGGCTAGTCGACTGATCCATACTCTTAAGCTGCCTATTATTAGACGGCGTGAGGTTAGCGCCCGAGCGTACAGCGAGGGTGCTAAACGCCGTGCTATAATAGAGCAACTTAATTCACGAGTATCGTATACTATTTTATAGCCCGTATGACATAAAACGCAAAAGCGTGGCTAAAATGCGGGTTTAGGTCATGCGGTGCTATAAAAATAATTACAATATAATTTTTTCAATTGTTTACGTGCCCGTTTCTTTGCTTGTTGCGGTTGTACATTATTTGTTTTTGGGTACGTATGCCTACTTGTTCATTTGCTTTCAAAGAACAATTTCTTATTTCTTTGTGATATATTGATATTTTGTCGTATGATTTACAGTCAAGGAACCATTTTATATCGCTAATTCTAATTTTTTTAAATGCGTACCATCATACACATACACCGCTGTAAATAGCTGCAATTAGAATAATCTGTTGAAATTTCTCAGTCATTGCATAGAATGTAAATTTGTCAATCGCTACTCGTGGATATACACGGAAAATCATTGATTTTAGGTTTTCAAATTCTATTCCTCATTCAAAATTCGTATTTCATTATATAATAATATCTCGACTGGAATTCTAGGAAAAATCGCTTCGGCGAAACAATCGCCGCAATTGAATTCCTACATTGAAGTTTTCACGAATCTTCTTAGGGTCGACATTATTTTTTTTGTCTTTTGCATAGCCATGACACAGCGGTTTTTTATTAGCGTTTTACGACGTTATTGTTTTCTCAACAATTTGCGTTTTTTTTTCCTATACAATTTACTCATCTCGTCATTTGTTTTATTTGGTTTTTTCTCGTCTATATGCCGTAACTCCCATTAAAAATGGGCTTAAGAATATCGAAAGGCGCCACCCTGGGAACGTATCTCCAAGGTACCGCAACCTTCTGTAAGGACGAGATTGGTAAAAAAGTCGATTGTCACACCTTCAAATATGTACTTTGTGAACCTGGGAAAAAGAACAATTCGAATGCGAAAAACGAAAAAGAGAAAGTTAGTAAGTGGGACGAGTACAAGGAAACATTGAGAGACGTCAAGTGTACCTGGCTAGCTAAACTCGGTGAGTTGAATAAAATACTAATGAAAAAGATACGCTATTCGCCAAAAATTTATAATTGATTATTTTCTTATCTTTTTCGAATATTATTTCGTTTTTATCATCAAAACCCAATTGAATTTTGTTCTCCGTCACGGCGCGATCTTCTAGCACCATCGATAAGTAAGTCTTTTCATGTAACTTTTTCCCGTCAAAAAAAGCAATTTCTTCAATAAGAATGACTAATGTGACTGAAAACTCAAAATTCTATGAAAAAAAAATTACTCTGGCTTTTGTACGTTTAACGATTTTCCAATGTTTTTTTTTTTCACATCCTATTACACCTTTCTGTTCTATGCAAATTCTATAGAAGCGGAGTTATAACCGGTTACTGATTTTCTATTGTTTTCCACCTGGTATTTTTTGTTGATCTGTTTATTTTGTAGGTTTAAGGTAAGAGTCGCGCGACTCTATGGTCAAATGACTATTTATTAATCGTCGAAATAAAATAGGTTATAAGAAAGGTTTTCTGTATTGAATAAATCTTGGGGCAATTTAAACTGGATTCGTCTAAATTTATACAAGATCATATTTAATAATTTATGATTAAAAATATCTTATGATTGCTTATTTGACCCGGTTTTTCAATATATACATATATATATCGGTTCTCTTCTCACCTGACAGTCGAAAGATATCCTAGCCTCCAAACTCGCCGGCTATCACGAAAAGTATATATATATGTATACATTCTTAACGTTGCCAAGTATATCGAGCCACTTCATGGCAGTCGATCTCCTTCCATTTTCTGAGTTTTCATCGAGATTATTTTTAAAATTCTCTTCGAATTAGTCGATGGCCCTATATTTTTATGGTCACATTATAATCTTTATAATATAATCTATGAGGAGCAATTTTATCATAAACTATATCTAATCGATAAGGAAATGAATTCTGCAATCATAGTGTTGGCGGGATGGGTTTCTCATACGATGCCGTGTTATATTTCTATTTTTGATCGTAAATTTCTTGATATAATTTTCGGTAACCTATTAAATCCTTTAGCCATATGAAAGTTTATCACGTAAAAATGGTATAATTTAAAAATCACGAGTTCGTCTAATATCGATTGTCGCGCGACTCCTACCTTAAGATGATGGATCAGTCGGTAATCACAACCGTGAGTGCGAGAGAGATAGCTGCAAATTTTGAAAAGGAAGTTTTTCCACATCGTTCGTCTGATCGAAAAAATAAAAATGTCATCGGATTTTTGCGATCGTGCTGCGTACGATGACATTTTTATTATTTTAATCGGACGAACGATGTCAAAGAGTTTCAATTTCAAAAATTCGAGGTGTGATTACCGACTGATCCATCATCTTAAAATAGAGGTTTGATGTTCCTTACTCTGTGTTGATTTTCTTGTCGTAAATTATTCCGTTAAAATAAACCGAAACTGGATCGACTCACATTACGGCTTAAGGAGACTCGGTCGCGGATGCTTGCACGCCAGAGAAAAATATTTTTCTGGTATCTTATAGTTGAATTACCAATATCGACGTATGGCAAAATATATCAAAAAAGTTAGGGGTTATCGACTTATCTAAAAAGATAAAGACTGTTAAAGTGTCTAAAAACTCGGAGCTCCAGGACATCTTGTGACTGTAAGACGATTCGGTAGCATCGCGAAAATGAGATCATCAGTACAACACGGAAGCGCATGCGCAAAATTTGAAGCACTATCAACTCGGGGGGCTCCGGATCATGAGTGCGACAAGGGAATCCGTGGACACAGTCAGATAGAGAATTGCAATATTTTGCTGCACCATAAAGTTGTATCAGTTTTTGGCTTTGATTTATCGATATACGCCTGATTTATTCGGTATTAAATTACCAATAATACATTCATAATTCATCTAGAGTAGCGATAGTGATTCGGATACAAGGACATTTATGAAAGCGAGCTTGCTACCAGACTACTATTTTTTTTTGTTCGAGATCCGATGTGCTTGGCAACTTCTGAGATTATTTGACGTTCTCTTTCTTTGAACTGAAAGTCTTACAATCATTGATTCCCATAATTTTACAGATTCGGCTTAATTTATCAATTTCACTCAAAATAGTTTTTTATAAGTTTTCATAATTAATGCTTTTATAGCACCGCATGACCTAAATCCGCATTTTAGCCACGCTTTTACGTGGCTAAAATGCGGTTTTATGTCATACGGGCTATAATAGTACATTACGATACGTGTGACTTAAGCTGCCTATTATTGCGCGGCGTGAAGTTGGTGCCCGAGCGTACAGCGAGGGTGCTAAGTCACACGTATCGTAATGTACTATTTTCGTTGTGTTACAGGGTTTTAGTTACATAGAAGGAAAATTTAATTACGGGGTTTGGTTTTCGATTGTAATGATAACGTGAGCAGTTTTTTTTCAAGTGTATAATGAGTTGGTTTTATTGGAAAGTTTTTGTAAACGTCATTTATTTTTTAGAAATATTTTCTTATTATCGCAAATATGCGTATTTGAAAAAAGGGGGAGCTCCGATCATACGTCTTCCGCGACCGAACCTCCGTTAAGTCATGTATTAGCTATACGGTCAGAAAAAATTTTGGTACACGGCTTATTTCAAGTGACTTGGTATTCGAAAAACGATATGAGCTTCACGCTACTCACCTTTTATTAGAGAACAAGATGTAACTTTTATTTTTCTCGAAATACAAGGATACCCACGCGCGACAGAAGTTTAACTTCTAGTATATTATGTAATACTGAAAAATTCGTATTATTTTATTTTTGTTCAACTGAAGAAATTATTTAGAAATAGTAAGGATGCGGGTATGATCTGAAATGAAAAAAATCAATATTCGAGAGCCGGGAGAATAATGATTACACCGGCACACAAAAAAAAAGTGGTCAGTACTTTTGGCCGGACCCATTAATTTCTATGTATTTCGATGCGCTGAATCCAGATTTCGACCCGTTAAAAAACCGTTAAAAATGTCTAAAAATCGCATTTTTCAGTATTCGAAATTTTTGTTTGACTCATATCATGCATGATTTATATGTAGTTTGATATACTGAATTCGAATTCAGGGTTATTTCAGCTCGTCCACCTCTAGAACATTCAGTAAATTCCAAAAAACCGTTGAAAATGCCAAAAAACTGTATTTTTGAGTATTTAGATATTTTATTAACCTATATTATGCATGATTTTCATGTAATTTAACGCGCTAGATTGATATCCAGGGTTGACTTAGCCTTAGATCATCAAAACGTTGGACAAATATCGAAAAAACCTGTAGAAATTGTAAAAATCGTAGTCACGAGTATTTAAAAAATTGTATTACCTGGGTTAAGGGGCCTCACTTGCACGGCGAGAACCGTTGATAGAAGCCCCTGAAGCCATACAACGACCCAACACGCATCGCAGAGAGTTATTCTTTTGTCCCTGGATTTGTCAAGATGGAGTCCGAAGCACTCGGGATCACAGTTGAAACATTTTTTTATTGGTGTTCTGGGCTGGGATTCGCACCTAGGGTCCGCAATATGCAAGCCCGAGTTCCAATCCAGACACCAACCGCTCTCCTTGCTTGATGGAATGATATTTTCTTTTTTTTTTTTATGGATGCTGAACGAGATGCAAGAGCGATGTAGAAAATATGACAAAATAACTTTTATCGGTATTGAATCGTTCTTCTCTTATAATGAACTCTATTTCCTCAAATAAATGTTCGATGCAGTGGATTTCTCTTTCTTTATATTGTCTCTATTTATATCTCTCTTTAGCGTCCAGCAAAAATCAGTCACCACGTTGACGTTCCATTTTTCTTTAAACCCTCTCTACATTTCACTAAATAGAGAGTCGGTATCTTGATAAAATCGTTCTCCTTTTTCTTCACTATAATCTCCGAGGTTTTGAAGAAAGTAGTCGAAAAGAGAGTGTAAGAAGTGCAATTTAAGATTCATCAAGCAACCCAAATTTTTATAATTCTCTAACGACTCGTCTACCAATTTCTGGTAATTCTCACTTTTCGTATTTCCTAAGAAGGCCTGAGATATATTTTTTTAATTTAGCCAAGCAGTTTTTTCAATATCACTCATTTTATCAAGAAAATTTTCCTCTGAAAATAAATTCCGCATTGGAGGTCCATCGAAAATCCCCTGTTTTTATTTAGCTTTACTTATCGCCGGAAATTTTTCTTTCAAATACTGGAAACAGCTGCCATCTTTATTCAGAGCATTAACATACTGCTTCATAAGACCGAGCTTAATATGTAATGGTGGAAGACGATATTTTGACGGGTCAATTTATGGTACTCTTATAATGTTTTTACTGCTGGGATCGAAGTTCGTTCTTGTTAGCCACTCTTTCTAAATGTAGTGTTGTTTCTTGTCCCTACTATGCCATAAACTCAAAAAGCAGGGATTTTATGTGAAACCCGATTGTTATCCTAAAAGTATTGTTGCAATTTTCAAATCCGCACAAATTGGCCGGAGATGATCCGAATACTTTATTTTTTCCAATACAATCTGTAAATTTTGATAAGTCTCTTCCAGTTTGATCAAGTATACTATTAGAATGGATGCGTATGTATTTCTGTTATGGAGTAAAACAGCTTTGAGACTTCTTTTTAACGAATCAATAAAAAGTCTTCACTCATCATCTTTGTACGAATTAGGTTTCTGTGCATCTACCAAGTCTTTTACATCCTAATAATACAATGAGGAATTCTCTTCATTGTTCACAAAAAATTGCCGAAACTTTTTCTCCCTATAACGATAGAAATAAGCTGAAGTTCCTTTTGTGAACAGATTTTTTTTTCTCAAATGCTGCTGCGAGATATTCAGCTCCGTCTTTAGGTAATTCTCAATCTCGTACGAGTTTATTCAATTCTTCGTGGTTGAAGGTTTGCGGAAAATGTCTGCCATCATTTGGCAAAAATTCATCGTCAGCTGAACTTTTTCCTTCAAAAATCTCGTCGACTTCCATGACTTTCTCTTCATCGGTAAGCTCTAAATTCATCGATTCAGGAGTTACAATTTCTTTCACGGCCTCTTTTTTTTGTTTTCAGAACTGATGGAACGTTGGCGTATACAACTTTACCTTCAGTATTTTTAGTAAAACCTGTGATATTAGTCATAAAAAAAACAATTCTCTTGAGATGGTGCAGAATATATCATAAGTATTATAAATTGCTAGTTTAAAAATTTTTTTTTGGATCTGGCTGCGTTTGAGCGTGCTCACATTGCCACCAGGGGAAATTTCCCTTCACCCAATAGAGTAAAATTAATTTCAATACACGTATAACATACCTAAAACAGGTCAAAAAATTTTTTAAAAATACTCATAACTACGATTTTTTTACAATTTTTAAAGGTTTTTTCGCTATTTACTCAACGGTTTGATGATCCAAAGCTAAATCAACCCGGACTGGCGCTCTGGTCTAGTGGTTAGCGTGCTTGCTTCTAAACTAGAGCGCCGGGAAGGTCCTGGGTTCGATTCCCGGTCTCGTAGCCTTTTCGCGGAAATTGAAATATGAGCGTGACGTAGCTCCAGGCGTATGTATGGGTCACACTCAGGTACTTGTACCTGTGCGACACATGCATATGACTGTAGTTCATGTTTACATTCCCGTGAAAAGGCGCGACGTAGCTCCGATACCGTGAGGCGAGCTCAGGGCCGGGCTGTAGTGGCACAGGTTTTCCGCAATTTCCCTGTGCCCATGGAATCGAGTGCCATGGCAAATGCGCTACAGAGGGGGAAGTCGGGTGCGGCCGCATGGGGGACTGGTTACTGATCCGGACCAGACCCCCAGGGGGGACTGGCTACTGACCCGGGCCGACCCTGCAATAGGCGAAAGCCTCTACGCGGGGGGACAATACGAATTAAAAAAAATAAAAAAAAAAGCTAAATCAACCCTGGATATCGATTCAGCGCATTTTAATTATATAAAAATCATTCATGATATAGGTCAAAAAAACCTTTCGAATACTCAAAAATGCGATTTTTTGAAATTTTTAACGATTTTTTGAAATTTACTTAAAATTGGTTAGTGTAGGTGTTGAACTGGGCCGAAATTCGATTTCAACGCGTTGAAATACTCAGAAATTGGTGGATCCGGTCAATAGTACTGACCACTTTTTTTATTTTGTGTACCGGTGAGGTTATGTCGTCATGCTGGAAAAACTCATTTGTCTGAATAGTTATAATTTTCCGAATTCCCCCTTATTTCATCATACTGTTCGCGAAATTGTTTCCTGTATCCTCCATCGAAATCAGTATGATTATATTTTTGTATGGCATGGACTATATTTCTGCAGTCTATTCACAATTAATCTCTTGCAACACGTGAAAGTCTGCTTATGGGTTCGAAGATTTATGTTTCAATGCTGCATCGAATGCAGCATTTTCGATGCACAGGAAAATGTGAGCATGAGGGTTTCCATGGTGTTGAAACTCAATTCGCTAAAAGTTATGAATCGCTCGATATTCCCCGAAAGGATTTTTTTTTCTTTTTGAAGTGAGCAAACTCATAATGATATTCTATTTAATTGAAGCAGATAACGCACATTATTGTGTCTTCATTGACTAATGTGCATTCATGAATATAGTTCATTTGTTCCAGTTATTTATGGGAACAATTGTTACTATGGTTTTTCTGTATATATAAAATTTTACGAAGCGACGCCTGTCATGGCTGTGATTTCACTGACATTGCTACTCCTGCATTAGTAGTAGTGCTGAAAGCGAGTGGGACCACACGGGGTCCAATTATAAGCACCCAGAGCCAAGATGGTTCCTTTGTGATGTCTCGCTCTCTAATCGATTGTCACCCTATGTACATTTATCCCGGATTTTTCAACCAGGTGGCACATTTAAATAACTTTCGCATTAAATTTATCTCCGGGTTCGATAAACATTCGCCCCCAGGTTTTGTGACAATGGGGTAATGCTCTGGATAATGTGTCCCGTAAGTAACGCAATGTCTGTATTGAGTTCCTTCATCCAAAATTTGGCTTGCCTGCAATCTCTTCTCGTTTTCCAGAGATGGAGGTGCGGCGCTTCAACCCAGTTTGGATGATATACTTTCCAGTGACAAAAGAGACTCGGACCCTCTGGTATAATGGTAGCGTCTCCATTCATTATTTGGCCAGCTCATCGGCCATAGAAATCTTGATGACCTGGTATCCAGGTCAGCGTAATCTTGTTATTTTCCCCATCCTCGCTCAGGGCTTGCATGCATTACCATAATCGTTGAGTCGGCGTGTGGTTTAGTGACGGCGTTCAGGGCCGCCATACTGTTCGAGTAAACCAGTATATGTTTGCCCGTCGTATACCATTCCAGGCATAGTCTGATGCACTCATAAATGGCCAGCACTTCAGTCTGAAACACCGTGGTTAGTTCCTCCATGGAGAAGCTGAGTCCAGTATCGGTCGCCTGGGTTGAAGACCTCAGTCTTCAGCCCCTGACCCATCCGTGAACCAGACATCCACTTCCCGAGAGGTTGGGGGTTGAGAATGCCTCCAATCCTTTCTTGAGCGGATGATAGTTCTAAAGGACTTCATTACCTGGAATTTCCTAAGTATTTTATCCTGTTGAAGGGAGAATGGGTTCCTCTGTATGAGTCCCAGGTCAGTATGACTCGTCCCGGTACTCTTCCAGTACCCTTACAGATTAACCTGTCTGCTGATAGTTTACCTGACGGTGGTTTCGATGTTAAGAGGTAGGAAGCCAAAGGCCACCTTCGGTGCCACCGTTAGGGGCGTCCTCATGGCACATGTCCCCGCTCTTAGGTATTTTCCCTGTAGGCCACCCATCCAACGACGGGCCACCAGATGACGGCTGCGTAGTTTAGTTTGCGAAGCAAGATTGCCCTGTACACCCACAGTACAATCGTGATCTCCAAGATCCATATCTTGCCCATGGCCCTCCTACAAGACCAAAAGCTCGTATGGAACTTATTCAGCTTGTCCTCTAAATGCCGGTTCCAGTTAAGTTTACGGTCAAAATAGACACCCAAGCTCTTAACCTCATCGATGGCATTGACGGCATTTGGCGTCAGATTTTTTCTGTGCTGCCGATAATTAATAACGACACCGATGGCTTCATCGATTATTTCGAGATTGGCTTAATGAGATCATGCCCACCACACGAGCGTTGAACAACTGAATTTTTTGTCATGATAAGGGATTGGTGCTATTATATTCTCTCAAAATTTATAGATTTAAAAATTAACATAACTAATCAATTAGTCCGTTGTAATTATCAATTATATAAAAAAAATATCATTATTAGTAAAAATTTGACTAGTTAACTTTTTGATTTGGTAACTTTGTTGTTGGTGGAGAGATATATCTACCTTGCCAACGGTAAACTGATAGCTTGTCACTCACATATGACTTGATACACATAACCAACAATTTATTTGAATTTGAGGTTACGTCATTATTTGTGATTACAAATATTTTTGTTATCACAATATTTGTATAAATATGAACAAAAAACATTTTTCTATTAATTATACCGAGAAAGTATACACGCCTGTACAGTACCGATACACTAATGTAAGCACGTCACAACTAAACACGATATACGTCGATATACATATATATAAACAGCTGATAGAGCGGTGTTGCCGATGTCGTACCAAACCTAGTATTCAACGATTCATCGTGAGCGATAATCGTAGTTAATTTATGATTTCATTCTTAAAGTTTCGGTGACCTGATATTTTTATAACGCCATTAACAAGATAAATGTTCAACGAATACGTATATGATTTAATTTTTTTTTTTTCCAGCATTTACGATCCCTTAAATTTGATTGAAAAATCACGATCCATTTACTGCCACTACGATGTCCAATTTTTAATACTTATTTTCTTGCTTAAATGTTCGGTAACCTCCCCTCAATTTTTTTTAACGTAATTTTCGAACATTTTTCTATGCTGTGCAAAAAAATCAGATTTTTTTGCAGATTTTTAAATAGTGGCCATGATCTCATTAATTGATTTCCGTCCGGAAGAAGTCCGGAGACTGGAGAGGAGGTAAGAAAGAGCAGAGCATTCGACATTTTCATTGACAACTGCTAAAAATATAACACATAGTGTTTTGAAAACATTACCCAATTTTCATTGTTAGTAATTTCAATTGATTCTTATCACTGTCTGCAGGATATATATAATTTGCCTTCGACATTTATGTCGATGGTCATAGCGGTATAAAATTATGAACGTAGATTGAAATTCACCACCTAATGCACGGGGCAATTTTTCTTAATATTCATGCTGAGTACTAAAGCTCAAATACCCAACAAATGTGAACAAAGAAAGAGGTTTCATTCCAATCATTCAACGTTTTAAATTAGCGTGCGCCAAACTCAATCCAACATTTAGACTTTTTGCGTTTCGAGAGTAGATTCATAATCACTGACCTTGGAAACTACTAAGTACCAATTTTCATCTAATTCAAAACAGTTTTTGCATTTTGATCCACCATTTTAGATGCGCCATTTTGAATTTGTATATTTTGAGTGCAGATTCGTAATCAGCGACCTTGAAAACCCTCGAGTACCAAGTTTTATTCGATTCAAATCAATTTTTGCATTTCGGTCCGCCATTTTCAATTTCTGCCTTTTGAGTGCAGATTAGTAATCAGTAACCGCGAAAACTCGCGACTACCGATTTTCGTGGAAATCTAAAAACTTTTTTTCAGCGTTTTGGGCACTTGGCGTAAAAAATGTCTTGCCACTGAAAGGGTTAATAGTCGGCGAGTCCCCTTCCAACTTTAGTGGGTGTATAGCGGTAGGTTTATATTTTCTAGTAAAGATCATGATCATGACTTAGGTATTCTTTGAATTTACTACTCGTCCCTTCACCGAGCTCCAGTCCAAGATGAAGTAAAGTAATGAAAAAAGTTTCATTAGCTTCTACAGTGCTTATAGGAAGTTACCTTACCAGAAAAGCTACGTCATCTTGTAGGCAGCCTTTTTTCGGCGTCCTACTGATCGTCAAGCCATTGTGCCTAGCAGTCAATCGTCTGTCCGCCAATATACCGTGTGTCCAGTAGGAGGGTGGTCGTTATTCGGGGTAGAATTTTTTTTTTCAATTCCCCCCTGGTTCGATTCCAAATCACTTAAAAAGAGATCACCAAACAGCTGGGGGTAGTGGGATGATGGGAAAGGTTGCTGGCAAGCCCGGTCATCGTTTCTACTTTAATCAAATTTGTGTTTGCTTTATCTTTGGCTGCTATTCTTTTCCTATCTACAAATTACATCGAGCCCTCTAAGTGTATTCGGAACCCTTGTCCATCGTCAATGAGAACAACCATTCAAGTATTTAATTCTGAGAAGAGAAATTTTGTCCATGTGATGCAGACACTAATCATTTTTAACAACAAAATGTTGTACTATTTGACTAACCAGAAAACATTGATGCATGATCAGATTCTCATTCGTCGCCGTCTCTTTTTGTCTATTTCATTGAGACATTATTGATGCATTGTTGTACAAATAATTTTTCATTCGGTGTTTTTTTTTGTATAATCGTTGTTGAAAGGTAATCGTTATATTTCAAAATAGCGGTCAAACATAATTATTTATTGAGATGATGAAGCGATTTTTAAGAGTATGGATCAATGCGTAGCTTGCCGAGGTGAATGCGAGAGCGATAGCTGCAAATTTCGAAATTGTCATTCTTCGACACAATTTGACCGTTATAAGAAAAAAACTACCATTCTTAGACCATTTTTAATACCGCCTTACAGGGACTGATAAAGCTTTATATAATGAAATGATCGGAGCATGTTAAAGAGTTCAATATCGAAAATTTGAAGTGAGGTAAAGTGACAGGTCCATACTCTTAAGATTTGTATTTGAATGAAACAATGTAAATAAACATTGCGTTACCATTGTTAGAACCAGGGGAGCACGCAGTCCACTTGTACAACGAGTTGAAGATCGCGTATCCAGATCATTTGCCGGTACATACGGCGATGTTGACGTCGCTCGATTCGCCCGAAGCTCGTCGTCACTTGCCTCATGACGATCTCTCCGAGAGTGCAATCAGTTTTGCTGATCAAATGATCGACGTTGCTGACACAGTTATTGGCGCAATAGACCAGGAAAAGTTGTTAGCATTCTATGGTATGAAAAATGATCAACGAGCGGATGCCTCAAAAATCAAAACTACAATGGACAAACAAAGGAGTTGTTTGATAGAGGCTCTCGTAAAAAAAGGATGCGCATTGGCCAGAATGTACGTAAGTGCGGAAAGGAAGGGACAGCGCGAGGCACCTAATCTTTTAAGGCAGTGTGGTGAAACGTGGAATGAAGTTCAAAAATATGCGGAGCCTACTGACCTCAAAGTAAGAAATAGTTTCTGACTTACAATAACATAAGAAACAGTTCGCGATAAAAAAATTATTTTGAAAGGAAACCGTGAACGCATGATGATGAAAACTTGTCACGAGACGAGTACAAGATTCTCAACATTATCGTAACTTTTTTCATTATTGCGCTTCGATCAATGTGTGAATAAGACGATTTTATCTAACGGTTTGTTCGCGCCCATTACGTACGCAATCACGAAGCTTGTGTAATGTTGCAGGTGAAAGCGACTCCTTTTTACGCTTCATCTGAAAACTTTTTTGGGGAACTAAATGATGATCCGAAATATTCACGACACTTTTTTTCACATTTGGAGCACACTTAACTAGTTTTTCAGCTCGAAATCGTCGCTCATTTCTGAATTTCACGGCAACTCAGCCACTCATTTTCAATACACGATTTCTCGTTACCACAAATGCGAGCGTTCTGAATGGTTAACACGAAAAAATCAAACAGCTTTTTTATCGGAGAAGTTTGACCTAGTCTTGAAAACAGGATTATCAAACAATATTGAGAAGCTTATTGTTGAAAAGTTAAAGACGTCATTAAAAAAATACAATTGACGAGAAAATTTCAACAAGGTGTCGAAGTTCGTCTCTTCAATATTTTTGATTATTCTAGTTTTAAGATCGGCTCAAACTCAAATAGATCAAAATACTCCTTAATTTTTTTTATTTCAAATCAACAGAGCGGCCGCAATCGTGGTGACTAAATAAAAAATATGTTATTATTTGAAAACGTGGTAAAAATATCACAGTTGTATCTTTGTTTAGTTAGCAAAAAAATACCAAAAGAAGCGTAAAGAACGAACCTCTACACGGGATAACGGACGGCCTTGACACCATAAATTTGTCAACTCACGCCCAACTGATGGATATCTTTCTACATGTTTATACTTCAATGTTCATGGGTACCTCTGCACCCACTGCTTTTTTTACAATGTTTAATTGCAGAACTCCTTCGAACGTAGCAAGTTTATCCCGTGTAACGAGACCGGAGATGTATCTAGCCTGAGCTACCATTTTTACTGAGTTCACTTGACACGGTTAGGGACTATGACTCGCTACAGTTACGATCTTATACACACTTGCAGCAGGCGAAAAACGTGATTTTCTTGATTTTTTTTTCAACAAGAAAATAAATGTTTATTGAAAAACTGTTAATGACATTCATCATGAGTACATATGTTCATGTACTTGTACAATTTTTTTCTTCAAAAAATTTCTCAAAATGGCGAAACTCCAGCTGTATTCCAGTAGCACTTTTTTTTGAGCATTAGTTGCGGTGGGCATGATAACTAAAAAACTATTAATCCGATCGATACCAAATTTTTACCACTTATTTTTATAATAATAGCTCAGGCCTGGACGGAAGACTTGTAAAAATTTCGATTTAAAAAAAAATGGCAACAGTTTTTAATAAATTCATTGTTTGAGCCGTTAAATTTACGTATTTTTGTTAAATTTTTTTTCCCAACAAAGTACGAAATCAATTTGGTATGGATCGGATTAATAGTTTTTTAGTGATCGTGTTCACCGCGAAGATATTTTTGAAAAACAGACGATTCTGAGATAATCGCATTTAAGGAGAGGTCCTGCTTTTAAAAATAAAACAAAATCGATTGTTTTTGGGAATATTTTTGGATAGACGGAAATAACTCACCATAGCGAACTTTTCCATATAGTTTCAAGGATATTTCAAGAGTACAAAAACATTGTTTTAATGTGAGAAGTACTAATTTGTACATGGTTTATGCGCAAAGTCTGATTGTCGAAATTTCTCAGCTGTGTACAACGTGGAGATCGTAATTATTGTCTGAAACGAAAATTCCAAATTTTTTTCCATTTTCATATATTTTCTTTACATATGAACCTATAAAAACCTTAAAAAATTGCGAAATTCTATATTTTTAGCGAGTTTGAAAAAAATGGTTTGTTATTCTTCTTTAAAAATTCTTAAATTCTTAAAAAAATTCTTTAAAAGAATATCACTTCAACGTGCTGTAACTAATGAAAAAAATTGCGATTTTTCCGCCTATTTCAAGTGTATATAAGGCCTTAAAGACTTACTCAATTTGACATTGTGTGGTTCGGTTGACACAGTAGCAAGTAGATCCAAGATGATTGATGACCGCCCCCCTCCCTTTCCCTACTCTCGCAAATGTTAGATCACTTTAAGAGGATGGATCAGTCGGTATATTGCAACCATGAGTGCGAGAAAGATAGTTGCAAATTTCGAAATCGAAATTCTTTGTCTTAAAAAAAGGCTCTGTCAGTCGATTTTTGCCATTGTGCTGCGTAGGCTGACAGAGCCTTTTTTTTATCGATCAAACTGTGTCAAAGAATATTGATTTCGAAAATTCCAAGTGAGCTTACTGACTGACCCATCCTCTTAAGAGTCATCGAGCGATGGCATACGCAGCGCTAAATGTCTAGAAATCAAATTAAAATTCGTTTCTACTGAATTTCATAGCGAATATAACGATTCGCAAATATAAATAATAACAAAAAAAAGTGATTTGCTGAGGTCTGAGACTGTGGTCTGAGACCAGATTTTTCTCATAAACGCATTGTATAAATAAAAATATCTAGCAGTTTAGGTGCGCCATGACATCTTTTACGCCAGAGAATAAAGATTATTTTATCACAAATTGTAACTACATTTGACCCAACCGAAGAGATCAGAGCCGGATTCACACCAGTGTGTGCTCATTACAAAATTTATTTGTCACGATTTCAATAAAAACTCATGGACAAATCCGGTAGAATACACTCGAGACGTTTAACATGTCATAGCGAACATATTTACTCTATATAGATACTTTGCTACCGGAGGTACCACTATCAATTTTAAGTTGGTCACATGAGCTCGATGACTCTTAACATTAATCCGATCAAAATGCACCAGTGCTCATTTTGTTCTCATTTTGAATCTCTGAAATCTGGCTGGCCTTATAGAGTACATACACTGCTTGTTTGCCTTACATTGTTCACATGAAAAAAGGATATGATAAATGCGAGTAAGAAACAGTAGAATGTAACTATGGATTGACTGTCTGTATAATGGTACCATCGGTATCCTGGTAATTTTTTTGTCGACTATAAATTTCTAATGCTTGGCCTGCTTTCTGAGGTTAAATTCTCTTGGTTTCTATTAATTTACATTCTGAGCCATTTGCATAATCGGAAAACACCTCTTTTTTTTCACTTTTACGAAAGGTGATTTTTCGTGACACCTACATCTTGAATTGTCTTGTCTGTCAGAAATCTAACTCAATACGAAACCCCGATGAATATTTACCAGCTGATTCTTGGAAAAAATTCTAAATAATTATCATTTAAAGTTTCGATACAACAGAGCTAAGAATATAAGTCCTATTCTAGTTTTTTATCGCAACGTTACCCCTCATGTGAATATAACAAGGTTTAGTATTAAATATTTACTGTTTTTCACAATCCAGGTAATAATTCTGTCGTTGTGGCACGCACATGTGAACAAACATTACGGACGTTACCTCAAACTGTTGACTCGCTATTACGAGGAAAAACCACTGAAAGAAATCGACGAGAAAAGCGTCGAGATATCGAGGGTTCTTGGATGGGAGCATTTTGTTAGACAAATTACCAACAGAATACCGACACATTATCCCAATGCATATAGACCATTTTGAATAATGGTAAATATAGCAATGAATTTTACTTGCATTAGCCAAATAAAATGTATGAGTGAAAATGAGTCATTATAAATTCCATGTTTGTTTGCAGATATTATCAAAAAACTCATTCGATTATTGTCTCGGTGGGGGAGCCGATTGAAGAACTGAACGTGATTTTTCAGTCTGATGTTTTTCCCGTGGATTACCTTTTTCGTCTCAAATCCAAAAAAACAAAAATCCGCCAGTTTGCGAAGATAAATGCAAACGAGAATGAACGAGTGTAATAACTATTTCAAAAAATATTCGTATTTAAACTTTAATTGTATATGTAAAATTTTACAATGGACATGAAACGTAAAGTTATGACCCTTTTTTGGCAGCCGGTCCAATGGATTTATAACTCATTAAAAAATAAAAAAAAAGATATTCATCGTGCAGTAAGTTCATTGAGAATGTTCTCCTTTCGTTCGAAGATAAAAAAGAAAAAAAACAACGTAATATGAGCATTACAAAATCGGGAAATTTAAAGGAACGTTGAATTTCGATTAAATCTTTCACCAATTAATCATTTTCTCGCCCCGTCATGTTCTTTTTCTTTTTATTTATCTGTTTACAAGATCATACGTTAGGGATCATGAGGGAATGTTTGAGATCTTGTTTTTTCTTTCAACATGGATAGTAAAAAAATATGACTGCTCTCTCAAGATTAATTTTGTACTGCCATATTTTTTTTCAAATTAAATGACACCGTAACCAAATTTCGCTAATATAAACTGTGGTCGAAGAAAACTATTTCTAACGGAGCAAAATAAAAAGTAAAGCAGGCTTGGCCTACTTCGGAACAATCATAAGAATCCCTTGAAAATATATTCCTATAAATTTTCCACACAGCATTCTATTGCTTCTATATAATGAACAAACGCATCACTAAACATTTGTTTAGAAGCTATTAATCTTCTCTTTCGTATTTTGATAGTTATATATTTACAATCATCTAAAACCGCATATGCTCTCTAAAGAAATAGAAGAAATAAAAAACTGTTACAAAAAGTTCCGACTTATCTGAGCGAGCATGAAACGCAAAAAAAGACGAATATTTTCTTTAAAATTAACACGTATTGGTCATGTTTAATATTTTCCATTGGCTTCGTGTGAGTTTCCTATTAGTACAATCGAATGATTTAATTAAATAAATACGTATAATTATTTTACACATCTTAAAAAATTGCCGCTTCATTTGTTACTATTGAATTATGTTATTTGTTTTTTTTTCAACATTCACTCCCACATGACGAATTTCGCGCAATCTTTTTTCTTCTTTTTTTACTGTACAACAAATTCATTTTCGTGGTTTTTAATCGTTAAACAGATAATGCATCAGGTTTGCTCAAAACACTAGTTCAAAAGGCAGAGACAATGTGTTGCCCGAAATTACCTTTTTACGACACCCGTTGAATCCATTACATCGTTTTTTCTACCCGCCGCAAATAATTCTCTTTCGATTAATAATTGGAAATAACCTTAACGTTATTATTAACAATAGTGATGAAAAAAAAATTATGAAAACGGGTGCTCAAGGCCGCACCTCGAACACCCTTAGTCCCGTTGTCAGACGTCAATTTGCACGTCACTGTCTTCCGCCTCACTTTCCGTACTGATGATCGCATCCTCACCGACCAGCAACGCCGCAGGTAAATTTTGCGGCACGTTATCAATGTCTAAACGGGGTGTTGAATAGACATTTAATACTTGTATTGTTGTTGGTGACGTCGATAAACATTGTTGTACCGTCGCCAATGGATCGGTCTCCAATGAATCACAGTGAAGGGGCGCCGAGAGCTGAAGTTGCAAATTGTGAAGTTCCGGTATGTGTGGACGAATCTAAATTAAACAATAAAGTTTTTTTCAAACTAAAACCAAAAATCGAGAATGAAGAGAACGATTCAAATAATCACATATTGTTAGAAAAGAAGATCGACGTTATTGTTGATGTCAAATTTGTCACTACTTAATTTTTAGCGAATTCGATAACTGCGAAATTTACTTTCGTTCCCTGTGAAAAATAAGTTTATTAATTTTTCTAAGATTATTCTAAGATCTTGCTTTGTACTTCTTGCTTCTGACTTGGTCATTTTTTTCTGCAAACTTTGGAAAAAATAAAAATGGAACTGTTTATTCGATTTGGCTAGTGGATCCTCGAAATAATATCATCTGTCATTTGTTTTGTTCTGGACGAATAAGCAAAAAGAAATTAAACATTTTGGGAAAATCATTAAACATTCAGAAAAATCAGCTGTACAAAATTTGCATTGCGAAACAGATTTAAAGACGCTTGGTCACCAACGCTTGCGCGCCAGAAAATTTGAGATTCATTTATCGACCATTTAAGAGAAAAAAAGTTGAAGTTAGGATTCGTAGCGGGAGTCTTATGGAAAAGTATCTCCGAAAACGCGTGTCCTAAGTGGTATTTTTGCACTGGCTCAACAGAAATGAATGAAAAACTAGTGTACCGTTCTTTTGATCGTAAAGATTGAAAATATATAAAAAAATGCTGGGGTTCTCTATTCATCTAAAAAGATATTAAGTGTTGATGTATCTAAAATTTTCAAGTTCTGAGATGATTCGTGACTGTGAAACGGTTTCGTAGTGACGTTGCAACAATTTTGTGTACCGTCAAATTGTACCAATTCTTCGGTTTTTATTTCTCGATATACGGCTGAATACTTCTCTAATGAATTTCCAATTTTACGTTTATAATTCATTGTAGTATCGCAAATATACGTATTTAAAAAAGGGGGAATGCCTCGCTCGTGTACTCCCAGAACCCTCTATTAAACGATTGGTGCGCATTAACGAATTGGCTCACACAGTTTTGGCACTAATTTACAACGAATCAATAAAGTATAACAAAATTACAACAAGTAGTATAACAAAAATACGACCGAAAACAACCGATTTCGGTCGTTTTTGTAGTCTTTTCGACCAAAATTCTGGTCGTGCAATCCGCTAGGGAATTATTCATCTTATCCCGGAGTCAATAAAAAATCCGGTGGAAACTCGCCGAGTTTGTATTTTCTCGTAATGAAACGATTCGTGGTAGCAGGGACGAATTTTTTTTTTTACTTTTTGACCAACCGTAGAACCGAGCACGGATTTGACATCTTGTAATTCACGCATAAAAAAGCATTGATAATCGAAAGATAGTGAAAAAAAAATAAATCCTTGGCTCGTTTAAGTAGTTTGAGCGTTCTATGACTAGTCAAGTTAGAAACTGCTTGATATTGATCGAATTGAAGTATAAATTATGAATAAAATTAATAAACTCATACATTGAGAGTATTTTTACCACGAGAATGTAATAAAATACCTTGAAAAAATCATGAAAAATAAAATTTATAGTTCAACTTGACCAGTTAACCCTTTAAAACATGATGGCGACCTACGTTACCACTTCGATTTTCTTAAATTTTTCCCATTTATTTACATTTTTACGTACTCAGATCCGGTTTTTTTTTAACTTTTTAGTTACTGAGTGATTAAAGAACATAAAAATACTGTCTAATTGGCAAAATTTTTTTTCATATGATATTTGTAACGCGGCCGATACATGTTCAGTAGTATGATACAATAATATTGGACAATAAATTTGTACGGTGTATGGCGCGCCATAAATTTAAGCTCACTGAAACTTTTGTTCAATCATTGCGCAATAATTCAATACTGCCCCTACACGTTCAATAGTATTGTGCAGTCATCGATATTGCACAGTATTATTTTGTGGTATATGGGTCGCCTAAATAAACAAACTATTAAACACGACGTTTTTTTCGGAAAAATTCATTTTCCCAGAAAATCTATCCAAGGCAATGACTTGAAATTTAGTTTGAGGGGGTATTTGGGTCGCTAATTGCAAATCTGTATTAAAAATTCGGAAGTTCGAAATTCAAGATGGCGAACCAATAATACAAAAAATCGTTTGACGAAAGCGAAATTGGTACTGAGAAGTTTTCGAGGTCGCTGGTTACAAATTTGCACTCGAAATTCTGAAATTCAAGATGGCGGATCCAATATTACGGATCAATCGTTAAAAAAGTCGTTTGACGACAGTAACAGTTGGTACTGTTACTGGTTGGTACTAACGGGTTGTTAGAATGAGACGCAAATAACTTCTCACCAGATTTGTAAGAAATAAGTAAAAGTGACTGTGTTAAAATTACTTTCATAAAGCAATTCTCACTCTCAATTCACGAAATATAGTGTAGCGTAACGCTTCCCGAACGACGCGAATTGACCCTAACCCGAACTTAACCCCAAAAAACATCGCGATCCGGAGCGATGTTTTTACCGAGCGCGTGCAGTGACCGGTGGATCGCGACGCTAGCTGCGCCACGTATTAAAAACTCGAACTACACTATTTTTTCTTTTGTTAATTTAAATTCAACGCGATCTCGGAAAATAATGTAACTAGGCTCAAAAGAAGCGGAAAATTATAAAGAACCGAGGAAAAATAATCCCGACATGAAATTTTGGAAATAAATTCTTGAAAATAATAAAATAAAAATACTTTACAGCACATGCTTAGATCAAATGTTCTCGAACTAGCCGCGACGCAAAAAACAACTTTTCTACCAAATTAAATCTTTACAAATTGAACTTTGTTATGAGATAAAACTTCTATAAAAATGGTTAAATAATTAATTGAGTCAAATTTTTATTTTTTCATTGTAAAATAATTCTGAAAATGATAAAAACGAACTTTCGCGCATCATGTGATAATTTTCTTAACCAATGCTAGAGCATGAATCAAGGCAACGGGCCAATACAGAACAATGTTACAAAAAGATGCGTAGAACCGATCTAAACTTGAGTCAGACCTAAACTTTTTATTTTTGTAAATTTTGTAAATTCTGTAACATCATCGATAGTTCAAGAGGTCGCGGTACGAATTTGAGATAATATCGTTTTTAATTAATAATAATTTTTTTTATTGTATAAAACCAAAACACTTTTGAATTATCGAAACTTTTTTATTTTTATCTTGAAAACGAGCGAAAATCGCGTAATTAAAAATTGATAAATTCGAAAAACGGCGAGCGCAATAAAATTTTCCACAATCGGCGAACGCGATCGCGAATATATCACAAAAAAATAAATCAAAACCAAATTATCCTGTAAGAACGATAAAAATTGAATAAATCCGAATTGTTAAATTTTTTCGAAATCAAAATTCCGCGTTCTCACGTTTCTTTCATACCTGCTCCTTTTTATTAAGGTAGCTCGAACCGACGCGTAGCGGCGTTCAGGCCGGGTCGGCAAGAGCGTTTCGTTACAATAGTTAGATAAGTTTATTGAGCTGACACGCTTTAAAGTTACAGAGAGATAGAGAGAGAGGGTTGTTTATGAAACAAAAAACAAACGTAGTCAAGGAAAATTGTATGAATGATACGAGTGGAGACATCTAGTCTCTGAATAATAGTAATAAGGAGTAAAGTCAACATTTTTAACAGAAAGTAAACTAGAATGAAATCAAAAGTGTCTTTATTTATCATATAACGAAAAAAAAAGTAAACAAGACTTATGTCGTCTAGGTAACATAACAGTTGAAGTTAGTGATACTAATCTTGTGTTGTAAAAGAAAACAAATATAGAGACGCAATAGCGTCTTGACGCCGAGTATTGAAAAGACATTTTGTAGGCAGAGCGAGTCAACGGGCCGTGTATTTTTACTCGAGATTGGTCGATTTCCCCTCATTCGTGAAGTTGAAGTGGCAGCCATTTGTTGAGAATTTGTCGTTCATTTTTTTTTTCAGCAGAAAAAAATTACGGTGCCGTATGATAATGTGATTTATGCGCTTCCTATGATAAAAAAATTTGTTTGCTGTGACATTGTGAAAGGGTTAAAATACGATTAAAAAAATAAAGCCGCGCGGTTTCACGATCGAAAATTTTCTTTCAACAATATATAAGGTATTCCAGCCCAATTGTGTAAACCCATGACGCTGACCCTCGTAACGGATTTCTTTGATTTTTTTTAATATGATCACATTGGGTCTAAAAAACACTCTCATCATATTTTTAGAGTGTTCCGAAGATTCCTCATTCCACGAAAAAATTCTTTTCGAAATATAAAACGTCATGTTTTAAAAATTTTTTTAATTCTAGAAGCACCGTGATAACGTATTAAACAGTTAAGCCAGCACTCGTAGTGGGCAAATTATTTTTTCAGTGTTTTATAAGCTATTAACGTTCTGGAAAAAAATTCTCAAATAGCTCTCACCTTGAGCTGATGTTGATTTATTTTGGTACTCAAATTAATTTCATTAATGAATTTCGAATAGCGAAATACAAATTAAAAACCTTAAAATGAGAATAATGCCTCCGTAATGCCTGAATAATACTTCACATCATGATATAGCATCTGGCGTTCTTAATATGTTTTTCCAGAATAGGTATAAAAAATTCTACTTGTAATACAATTAACGATAACATCATAATTATTAAGTCACATTAATTGATGAGAAATAGATGTTATCGTAGTTTGCGTGCGCGTACTTGGCTTGCATCACTAGTACTTGGCTTGATTGAATTTATATGATTATATTTTTGTAACGAAACAAAATGAATAATTTGAGGAAGAAATATAATATAAATATTTTTATCAACAAATTTGGGACTTTTTAATACTTGGGGTAACTTTTTTACTTTAAAAAAAAGTTTTATTACAACAAGGATTTTTAGGGGCTCTGATTACGAATCTAATGTCAAATACTAACGTAATTGAAATTGCTGATTCAGTATGGCCGACATCAACACATGAATTCAGAAAATTTGATGAGATTCTGGGAATCGACTGTCTCTCATCAGCACGACATCGATTTTCAGAACGATTACGACAATAATTCTAATGTCACTTCCCTATCTCTTTCTTTTTGATTTGCGCCGTAACATTGTACGTGTATTTTTTTGCTTAAATCTCATTGATGATAATCTTCGAATAGAAATATGTACTTCCGACCTTCACGAATTTCTTACAAACGGCCGCGATTATGGATCCGGTATATTGAATTTCCATTTTTTTAATGCAGATTTGTAATCAGCGACTCTGAAAACTCCGGTGTACCAACTTTCGTTTTCATCAAACGATTTTTCCGTTCATGATCTACCATATTAGATCCACCATCTTGAATTTCCAAATTCTGAGAGTAGATTTGTAATAAACAACCTCAAAAACTCCTAAGTCCATAGTTTTGAGGTGATTGCATTTAAGGGAAAATGTATGCTTCTAAGGGTTAAGTAATTGAGTTCACAATGATTGTGGTAATGTTCGGATAAAGTCGGGTCGCTGCTCATCTCACTCCCGCCATAACGGTATTGCTACCATTTTAATCAATACACTGTGATGGTTTTTTTCTGACACCGTTTTTTCGTATCGTTAAGTAAAACGGAAAGCTCCGAAAAATGTTTTCCCATCTCTTCCATTCGATACTTCAGCCACGCACCAACTTCGTAAAGCTTTTATGGGGCCAAAATTATAAAAAATACTTAATTTATGTCACGTAATCTGTTTATTTTATTTTTCATACGAGTCATTCCCGGGAAAGGAAAGTTGGAATTAGAAAAAACTGAGCGAGAGACTGGAGAGGAGAACAAAAGTGAAGCATTCGAAACTTCGAGCAGGGCTCGTACGCGAAACCACAAACAGGCCACTGAAACACACACACAACTACACAGCTCTTGTCATCAAATGTTCTCGAAAATTCGAGAAACCATTGACTTTGAACTAAGATCTCAGGGGAGTCCCGTCTAGAGGGACGTCAGACCTTTTGGAGTTTCAGAATCTTCGGTCGAAATTCAAATCGTGAATCGGAATATTCTCTCTTCCCGCCGTCATTCATCACAATTATCGTTATACTTGGGCTAGGGGTTATTGTTAACACCATAAAATTGAATAATTAGTCCCGCGAAAATTCGGGATCCCGTCTAATGCTCATTAAATAAAATTGATGCGACAGACCTGTCACAGGACAGGCGAAAATCCAGAAAAAGAAGCGTGGTATCGTACCACGTAGCGAGGATCGATCTTGTTAGATTTTCGTGAAGTATCGAGTGGGTGAGACGTATGATCCAGAGAGTGTACAACGCCATGAGTTTTGTCTCTTCATTGTTCGTTTTGTTCAGTGAGCTCTTGTTCAGAATATTTGCTCCTGGGAATTATTGTTGTTTTGGCTAATTTCAAATTTTTTTGGGAGAAATTCAAATGGGAGAAATAAATCATGATCGATCCCGTAAAATAAAAATAACAACTCGAGAAAACGCGGTCACTGCGGCAATTTCACCACGGGTTGATTTAACCGGTAAAATTATCTTTTCACTGGTATTCCGATCTCGTGACATTGATATCCCGAGAAACATTGTTATTTAAAATAAAATCGGTTACGTGGCCGTACGCGAAAATCTCAAAATTTTTGTTGTTCATAATTGGTAATAATTGTTCTTGAAGATTCGCGAATGAGTGTGTGGAAGAGTGAGTGACAAGGAAAGAGTAGATCGGGATTTCTAACGTGCACGACGGGTGATAGCTCGGCCGAGCAACCGAATACCGAGACCGAGGGCCCGGTGATTTGATTCACTCTCGATAATTTTCAACAGTATGAATTCCATTTCTAGTAAATTTCTGACCACGAGTAGAACCGTGACAGAAAATAATGAGCTCGGTATAGATTGTAGCGAGTGTAGGCTCCCGATCGAGCGTATGAAATGTGGGGTTTGAGATCACGACTTTTTCTCATCTTTTGAATCTTCTTCTCGCGGTTTTTCCAATACCTCCGATCATCCTGTGTCACTTCGGTGCCCACAAGAATAAGATCTTTTCCCGAAATTATGAAGCAGTATGAACGGAAGAATTTGATTTTGTGACAGCCGGGAAAATTTTGGTCACGACACATAACACTTGTATTATACATTACTATTTATATTTGTGAAACTTAATTTCTTCATAAAAAAAGAAAAAATAAAAATGAATGTTCATCACTTTTAAAGTTTTTCAAGATGAATTTGAAATTTCCGCTATTACCGACTTTGCCCGAAGCTTTAATCAGCTGTTGCTAGCAGTGCAACGTAATGGCTGACATCCGCTTCCATTAATGACTAAAGTTTTTTTCATGTTTTCTTTAAGGAGTTTCGGTACAGCTTATCTTTGGGGGGGGATCAGGGTGGCAAATCCATTGTATTCTAGCAGGGCGCCAACTTCTACACTCTCACTTTTCATTATTGAGAGTAGGCTTTATTACGAATAATATGTATGTAATTATGTATCCTTCCATATTTTCTGTAATGATGAATGTTATAGTTTACTTTACATATTATGGATTTTTTTACGTTATTTCTAAAAATTATCGAAAAATGTGACGCGAACGTGACAACCGCGGCATTGCTCCGTCGTGTTTCGTTTCGCGTGTAGTGGCCGGCCTGCTCTGTCGACAGGTCCTCTCGAACAGCTGTGTGGACAATCTAACCTCGGTCTCGAAGTTTAAACCTCGCGATCATTTTGTCAGTAGTGTTGAATTGTTTTTTTATTATTATCGTAATGGTGCCAAGAAGACGGTGGAAAGGCAAATGGGTGACCGAAGCTGTTCATGATAAAAGAGTGAAACAGACAGAGGTTGGACAAAATATGAATATTGCTCGGTTTCATACGATACACATAACCTCATCCATCCACTCCACTTGACTGTTTGAAATTTCGCGCCGATCCTGACATAATGCAACGTTGCCGCTACTTTCTTCGACCGAGGCGAGTTGATGGAAAATAAGCAGTTCAGTAATTTGTTTTTACGAAAATCTAACAAACTATGCAGAGAAACTTCTTGAAAATTTGACACAATTATCAGTTTAATACAACGTGGAAGTTGGGGTTTTTCTTTTTAATGTGTAAACATTTTTTAAATTATGGCAAAAAAAATGTGGTTTGTGCCATTTCATCCCGTGTTAAAATGCTTCAAAAAAAAATTTATTTCTCAAAAACTGGGTTGTGAATCAATCTCAATTTTTGCAGGTGAGCCTTGATATTATCGACGAACATATGGAAAAAATTTCAAAATAACCTAAGCATTTTGGTTTACCATACCGAAACTCCTTAAAGCCTCGTAAGGTAATGTTTTTTTTAAATAAACAGAATCTGTGATAATTTTATTTTCACGATAGAATTGAACTTTTCTGAAGCTCGAACACCAATTAGCTTTTTCACAATCAACATTATTGTGAGTTTTCCCATAAGGTACGGTAATAAAAAATGAAAGATGTAAATGGAATAATTCAAAATTTTGTTTCATAAGAGGCCCGAAAATGTGCTTAGTGTAATTTATCATTTACCGCGAAAAACGTGATGGAACTACTGTAAAAAAAATATATTACCTTCAAACCATCAGCTGTATGGGGATTCCTGCAACCTCGACATCGGCACTCGATGCAAGGTTTGCTCTCAACGTAACAAGGGCATCTTTGACCGCAGCAGGTGAGTTTACCGGGTATCGCTGTCGCGTTGCCGCATCTACACCCCTTTCTCTTGCTTCTGGTGGAACTTGATCTCGGTTTTTTAAAACTTCCGGACGCCTGGAAAAACCTATCGATATGACATCTTATCTGAACCTCCGCACCTTACTTTCAATTACATATATATTTCAGTACAACTTGGCAAGCATTCCGATTGAATTATATTGATTGATCTTTTATAAATATACACGGTCGTCTAAAGGTAGTTTCCAGAACTTTCTAAAAAAATGTCTAATTTTACATCATTTAGTCATAAACCTAGAAGTAAAACCTATAATAATATTATTATCATTATTTCAATGCTTATGATTTCGTCAACAAAGCTAATATACGAATAGTTTTGAAGTTATGTCATATCTTATTGGGGAAAAAATGGATTGAGAGCATATAAATTTTACATCTCATGTATTTTCATAATTTTACATTGACATATAATTTTGTACATTTTTCATGTTTTTATTTCAACTTAATTCAAAATTAGAGTAAATTTGTTACGTGCAATTCAAAAAGACATTGATAATGCCGTAAACGTGAAAAAAAATGCGAGAAACTGGGACATTTTGAAAATACATTTTGACATTTTGAAATTCACCAGTCTTTAAGCTTCAAAGAGTTCGCACGGAAAGGAGAGCGGTTGGTCCGATCGACAAGGACTCAGACCCGCAATCTGCGGGTCCCGGGTTCGAATCTCGGCCAAGACACCAATGAAAATTGAAAAATATTTTCAAGTGTTTTCTGCTGTGATCCTGAGTGGTTCGGACTTTACCTTGATAAATCCACGGCCAAACACCTCTCTGTGATGCATGTGCGGTCAGTGTACGGCTTCGGGGGCCTTCCGTGGACGGTTCTCATCATGCAGTGATGGCCTTCTAGCCGTGTACTGGCTGGCGCAATGTACCGCAGTAGAGAAGGTGCATGTTTGAGCACCTCTGGTGGGAGCGTTTGAGCGCTGCCACCCGAGGGGATCAACCAAGTATCGGCTGTATCGGCAAGGTTTTCTGCAGTTTCCCTTCGCCCTCGGCAAATGCAATACAGCGGGGAGTACGTCGGCTGCAGCCGCAATGGGCGGGGGAAAAATGTGGAATGCGGACAAGGGGGGGGGGGGGGGGCGAGAACGTAAAAACCGAGAAAGAGTAGAAAAAATTAATAAAAAAAAAAAAAAATAGTAGTCACGTGGCTTTCATTTGCAATCAAGTTCGCACGGAAAAATCGTAAAAATGGCCAAAAAATTGACTTTGTAAGAATTAAAAAAAAATTCTACAGCCATCAAAATTTCCTGAACTAACTTCACATTTGAGGGATTATCTTGTTTTTAAACTATTTTTTAGGGAAAAATTGGCAGCTAAATCACTGACCCGAGCGCGCAGACTGCAGTCGAAAAGTAGTGATCTACCCATATAAAGGGTGGTCCATTTTAACATTGTCATTTCAACGTTTCGAAAACTAAGCGATTATGATAAAAAATTTTTGGACAAAATTTTCAGGGTTTGGTAAAGGTCGTTTAACGACGTTAGCAATTTTGACCTTCAGTAGCTGCCTCAAGGTCATTTGAAGGTCAACTTTGTTTTTTTTTTTCATAGGAACTATATATTTTTTCTCGCAGATTCGTGTTTTATGTTAGAAAATAAGTAATTTTTGTGTATCAAAGTTTTGGTCAAAAATCTCAAATTCAAATGGAAAACTGACATTCTAGGTTGTGGAAAATAGTATCACCCACTCGCCTCACCGTTAGCATTGACGTTACCCAGTGTGCATCACATGGAGGTTGCTGATCGCGTTTTACACATCACTTGGCCCTGAGAAGAGCCGTTTGTTTTTTTAACGCTTTTTTCTGCTTGATCTAACGCGTTTCGTGTTCTCTCACCAAAGAACCCCCACCGGAATGGAGAAATCAGCAATCAATATCGTTGGAGTCTCATCACTCGGATAAAGATTGTCAACAATCAAATCACCGGGCAATATTTTTTCGTTCGTGATGATGGACGGGATTGGAAAAGCGTGTACCGCAATCAATGCAAACACTATCAGATTTAAATTAATTTCCGACATAGGTTTAACTTGTGCATCCAGAGCAACGGAGGCCATTTTGAACACGAAATACGTTAAATCAAGCAGCAACAATCGTTAAAAAAAAAAACGGCTCTTCTCAAGGCCAAGTGATGTGTAAAATCGCGATCAGCACCCTCCACTTCATGCACCCTGGGTAACGTCGATGCTGACGGTGAGGCGAGTGGGTGATACTATTTTCCACAACCTAGAATGTCAGTTTTCCATTTGAATTTGAGATTTTTGACCAAAACTTTGATACACAAAAATTACTTATTTTCTAACACAAAACACGAATCTGCGATAAAAAAATATGTAGTTCCTATCAAGAAAACTAAGTCGACCTTCAAATGACCTTGAGGCAGTCACTGAAGGTAAAAACTGCTAACGTCGTTATAGACGTCCCCCACGAAGTCCTGTCAATTTTGTCCGAAAAATTCTCATCGGAAGCGCTTAGTTTTGGAGATATTACAACGACAAAGTTAAAATGCGCCACCCTGTATATAGTAACGTAACGCTTTTGCCAACCTGGCCTGAACGCCACTACGCGTCAGTTCGAGCGACCTTGACAAAAAGGAGCAGACATGAAAGAATTTGTGTTTTTTAAAATTCAGCGAATTGCATTTATTCAATTTTAACAGCTTGTTGTATATCCACTTGTTTTTTATTCATTTTCTATTATAAATTTGTGATTACGTTAGCCGATTATCGAAATGTATGTTCCCCTCACAGTTTTGAATTCAAACGATTTTCAATTGTGCGATTTACACTCGACTTAAATTTCTTATAATGAAAATTCAAAATTAATTTTATAATTGGTCGTTTCAAAATTAGATTTCCTTTCTTAAAAAAGACATTTCGATATATCGAAATCTGAAGCCTCTATTCGTTGCCACGGTTTTGTTTATCGTTGCGATGAAGGCTTGCGACGTATCGATATCGAATATGGAGCCTCTATTCGTTGCCATGGTCATGGTTTTATTTATTCGTTGCCATGAACATCATCAGTTGCCGCCAAACACGAGTATGCGATAAATGTCAGCGATATGCGATATGTCGATATAAAGTGAAAATTTAGTAAATTAAAGTGAAGAAATTAAGTGGAAGCAAGAAGAAACAAAATCCATCAACGACTAGAGAATTTACGACGACGACTGAAGAATTTACAAGTAATAAAGAAATGGATGAATTTATTGCGGGTGATGAAACCATGTAAGTACCATCATAAACCTTTTTCAAAAATGACGAGGATGACGACAATGAGGACACGTGAACGTGGATGAGGGTTACAATGATGACGACGATAACGACGACGAGGACACGTGGACATGGATGAGGGTTACAATGATGACGACGATGACGACGACAAGGACACGTGGACGTGAATGAGGGTTACAATGATGACGATGGTGACGACGACGAGGATGTTACGTCCAGAAGGGACTGACGTTCTGAAATATTTTTTTGAAGTTTTCGCTGCCACCAACCTACACAAAGTGTAGGACTTTTTCAAATGTAAAATATTTTAATGGATATTTAGTTTGATGATCTGAATGAAACTGAAATAATTGAATAATTAAAGGATCGAAATAATTGAAAAGATAAGTGAGGAATACCTATGGTCCCGTACGGGCCCCGAAGCAGGTAATTGGATCGCTCAATTAATAATTAATAGTAAATTAGATTTATTGATAAGACATGGAAAACAGAAGGCTCGACGAGAACAGAAATATATGCGAAAAATATGCGGAAAGAAAAGATACAAAAGGTTTACAATTTGAATGAGTCGAGGTGCAAATTTGAAGATGAAAACAACAGTGAATTAGCGTTTACGCCAACTTACTCTCTCACACGAACGGGAATAATTCTCCCGTTCCGCTCCGCACACCATAACCGCGCCTTCAATCGACGCGTGGTTCACATACACGCACAGAATTAACTTGGTTTTGAAAAGAATAACAAAAAGTGAGTCTCGAGACTCGATAACAGAACGTCCGTGAGGCAAGGGGCAATGTGTTGCTCACTAAGCGTTTGTTAACGAAATCCAGGCTGACGTCCTCTGTGCGGTTCACCTGTGTCATTGTACAAGGATTTATTACCCGCCGCGAGCTTGCTGGATTACGGAGTTATCCCGAGGGACGACCGAGTGTCAGAATTGACCAAACGGAACTGATGTACAAAAATCCTCGCCACGGCGACGAGAGCTCGAAAGCGATCGTCGTGACGGGGTTTTCAGTGCATCTCAGCACTTTAGTCTCTAAGTTACGACTTTAGTCGGTACCAAGGGTATCCACGAGCCACCTTGGAGGTTGCGATCAGGCGATGCCGAATCGGCGGATTCCAAGCGGTTGGTAAGATACGAGGCATCGCGTACTGACCAAATCAAGAACGTTCTAGCAGTTTCAATGAAAGAAATATTTTAAAGTTGAGAGGGACCGTCGTCAAGTCTTGCGTTTAATGATAACCAAATGTGGGACGTGACACGGACACGTGGACGTGGAAGAGGGTGACGGCGACGAGGACGAGGATAACGATGACGAGGATAACGACGGCGATGACGACGACTACGAGGACGATGACAATGACCACGAGGACGAGGACGATGAGAACGACAATGAGGACACATGGACGTGGTCGAGGGTGACGAAGATGACGACGCAGACGAGGACAACGACGACGAGGATAATGACGATGACAACGAGGACACGTGGACGTGGACGAGAGTGACGGGGATAACGATGACGACGAGGACAACGAGAACGACAATGACGATGAGAACAACGAGAACCACAATGATGATGAAAACAACGACTACTATAATGGCAATAAAGACTACGACGATGACAACGTAATTTTAAATATTATAAATGATGATTATAAATCAGCATATAAATATTGATTAAAATTCCGAATTATCATTAGAAATGATATTAATTTATTACTTTTTCGTTAAATTTTTTCAGCCACTTCACTGGGTACATCGATACATTCTAAAGAAGACAATTCCCAATCAAATTGGCTTTTGTAATGACAATAAACAAATCGCAGGGTCAAGCATTTGATATAATCGGGATTGATTTAAGGAAAAATGTTTTTAACTATGGTCAATTATACGTCGCGTTTTCACGAGTACGTTCTTGGAGTTCACTTAAAATATACTTGGGTAATCAGAGACATGATAGCAATGTAAAAAATTTTGTATACTGTAACGAAACGCTCTTGCCGACCTGGCCTGAACGCCGCCACGCGTCGGTTCGAGCAACCCTAATAATAAGGAGCAGGTATGAAGGAAACGCGGACACTGTTAATTTTGGTAAAATATAAAAATAATCAATTTTATTCAATTATTTAACCGAATTCTGACAAAAATAAAAGAAATTTTGCGCCTTGGCTCGCTAATTCGAAAACAATTTTGTGTTTTTTGTTTTTAAACTGTCTTGCTTTGTTTAATCGGGTCTGGCGAGAAAAAGACCCGAAAACGTTGCAAATTCTCTGTCTGAGATAATTTTTGATTTCTCAATTTTCGGAATTTAATTGTACAAAATTAACAAACAAAAAAAAACTTGTTTTTATTCTAATTATCGCCTTTGTCTTGTATTTACGACACGCCTTAAACCGAAAAACTCGCTATTATTGCAAAGTTCAATTTTCCCGATGTCCTGTTACGTCAGCTCTAAGAATAAGTGAATCCAAAAATATTGCTCGCTTTTACAATTTTGAATTTCTTTTTACTTGATATAAAATCAATTTTAAACTATCGTCTCTTGGATTATTATTTTCTAAAATGGGTCTAGATCTCCTTACCTGGACCACCTCGGACAATGTTTTTCAAACGAGAATTTAATTTTTGATAATAAGGTGAATTTTTAATCCTCCTCAACAATAAGAAAGAAATAAAATGTGAAAAAGTAGGATGTAAACCACGGGCTATGGGATAGAAACGTCACCGAATCCCTCCGAGAGTCCGTGCATTCACCGGGTAAAGATAACCTCCCGTCCACGTGTTATGAGATCGAGACGTCACCGAATCGATCCGAGAACTCCGTGCAACGGAAAGCCGGAAAATTTTTTTAGAGGTTAGGTGCGGACCCTGGATTATGGGATCGAGACGTCGCCGAGTCGCTCCGAGAATCCAGGCATCCAAGGAAATAGGCAATTCACCGTCCACGGGCTATGGGATCGAGACGTCACCGAGTCGATCCGAGAGTCCGCGCTACGGGAACCCCAAAAATTTTGAGGATAGGTTTAGTATTGCTGAGGCTGATGTCGAGGTGTACTAAGAGAGGTCCGAGTTAATTCTTTAGCCAGGGAGAACTCTCTGTCGAATGAGTCGCGCAGCGCTTCTTATACCCGTGTCCCCACCATATAATTCTCGAGCGCCGAGAATCTCCGTTTTCGCTCAGTTCTGCGCACCTTTCTGTAACGCCTACTCTGATTGGCCCGTTGCCATGATTCACGCTCGCCCGTTGGTCGAGCGGGCTAACATACGATGCGCGGACCACCGCTTTTTATGATTTACAGCTTATTACGATGTTCAACAACAAAAACTTCGATTTGATCCGTTATTATTTAATTTCCTTCATTTTTTAACATTGTTAGTTGTTTTAATATGATTCGTAAAATTATAATCGCTAAAAGTCACGTACGCGTCCTATAGCCCATCGACGCTCTCCCCGCGCATGCGTCGTAGTCGCTTTTTACATTTTTCATTGTGATTAGATTTTATGTTATTAATTTGACTCGTAATCAATTTTCTTACATTCGTGTTATTTTTCTGGTGATTTTGATCGTAATTACTCACTTCGGCGACTTGAAATAATAAAAATCAAAAAGAATTAATTTCAGTAAAATATAGTGCGGCGAAGTTCAAAGCGGTGCCGGTTGCCCCGCTCGGGCTCATGCCTACCGGCCTAAGATGGCCGCCAACTGTCAATAACGACGAGCGTGGTCGCCGCGATGTTTTGTCCGCGATCTAAAGATCGCGGAGTTTCGTTAGTTTCGACGGGCTCGGGCCGTCGCGCGAGTGTTTCGTCACAATACACAAAATTATACGATACTGTAAATAATTAAATAATATATTTAATTACAACCTATTCAATGTTGCAAATCATCATTTTAATGGGTGGGGATCAAATGTTGGAATGACTAAAATTTCGAACAGCTAAAATCTCGAATTTATAAACTTCGAATGATAATATGGAGACGGATAGATTCGACTAGAGCTTTGAATGCCGAAAATAAATAAAGCAGAAACTGCAAGGTTCAAAGCACCTTTACATCGAAAATAGAATGTAACAATCGCCCATAGAACTATGGCTAAAATATCGATTTTTCGAAAACTCGACTATCACTCTTTCGATTCATAAATTACTATAGTCAGCGATATTGTGAAAATTCACAATTTTGAAAATATAATAACGAAAGACCAAATATTACTGAGGTTGAAATACTGAAACACCAAAAAGTCGAATGGTCAAAATAGCGAAACGTTAGAAAGTCGATCGATCAAAATAAAGAAATGGAGCGGAGCTCCAAATACACGCGTCTCACTCACTCACTTACTCAGACCGGTGATCTCCAATTTTAAACATCGCCATTTTGACTCTTGCCTTTTCGAGCTATCGCTATTCCGCATATCTAAGTTTTATAGGCTCGAAAAATTCACTTTCGATTTTTTGCTACTCTATATTCTGGTCTGTCTGTAAAACAATTACTCTCCATTTTGAATTCGAAATATGAACTTTTGACATTCGTACGGTCTATAAAAATTGCATTCGAAATGCAAACTATCGAAATATATATTTTCGAATAAATGCGAATTCAAAGAAAAAATATTCGATTAAAGACGTAATCTGCTAAATAGTCGATCGGGAATAAGAATTTCGAATTACTTATTTTTCTCCAATCTTACATGACAAATTTATTAATTTCGAAATATCGACCATTCTACAATTCGGTTATTCGAAATTTCGAACCCCACCCATTTTAATTATATTTTCTTACAGTACTGGAAACGGATTTTGTTGCATTATTAAAATATTTTGTTGATTCAATCACAAACCTGAAACGAAACTTTTTTCAAATGACGAAACAATTTGTTACGTCCATAAAATATTTTAATATTTCAAAAATTTTCCAAATATTCATATTTTATTATATTTTTAATATAATAAAAGTTTCTTTCAGACACCAACAATAATAATTAAAGCAGGCGCGTAGCGCCCGCGTTGTTACTAGTTTCAAAAAAAATCGATAATTGAAAAGTGTTTTGATTTTATACAAGGAAAATTATTATTTAATTAAATTGTCGCAATATAATCTCGAATTATTTTGAATTATTAATGAATTTACAAAATTTACAATTTAATTTACGCAATTTAAGAAAACTAATGAAAAATAAATAGGTTCGGTTTAAGAAAATATCCCCTAGGCTATAGGATCAAAACGTCGCCGAATCTCACCGATACCCTGGGCATCTGTTAAGTTAGTCAATTTACCGTCCACGGACTATGGGATTGAAACGCCCCCGAATCTCTTCAATACCTCGTACAACAATTGAATCGGAAATTTAAAGGTTAGTTGTGGACTCTGAACTATGAGATGATTCGATACTCCAGGCATTTTGTTCCGAGTCAAAAATTTGAGGAAGTACTGCTTCCCGAATCAGTCGCGCACCGACTTCCATAACCCCCTTGGTCGTGACTTTCGGCAATTGAAGAGTCGAGTGCCGAATTTTCATCTCGCACCTTGTTCTGCGTATGTTTTATTATTTCTTGATTTTTATTTGGCTTAGCGCCCTCGTTTACGCAATTTGATTTGTTTGCCGCTATTTTGTAGTCTCAACTGTGAGATGCGCGAAAGTTTATTTTAACATTTTCAGTTTTATTTTACAACGAAAAGATCGAATTTGATATTAGTAATGATTTGACAATTTTCAAATAAGTTTTATTTTGCAACAAAAATCAATTATAAAGAATAAAAATTGACCAAAGAAATGTGTTTGCCGTGCAATTATTTTCAGAACATTCGATTTGTGCATGCGCTGTAAAACGCATTTTCATTTTATTTATTTCCCGAGTTCATTAACAAAATTTAATGACGAGAGTATTTTTAATCGATTTCACGTATTTTTCCGCTTATTTTGAGCCTAATTGCAATAATAACAAAGATCGCTATGATTTTGAATTTATAAAACAAAAAATATATATTCTGGGAGCTAATGAACACTTTTTGGAACTTATTTTCACACGACCTATTTATCGTAGATTTAGTTCTATTAATGATGTTCTTTGAATAAACAGACAGTGGCTGTGAAATTCTGATGAAATTAACGAGGTAAAATAAAAATTCATTCTACTTATTTTCTCAAGGATAAAACTTACTAATTACAAACATCCTAAAACTCGTTACAAACAGTCTGGCTGATTTTCGCAGTTGGAAAATAGGTCTGGCAGGATTCTTCTGATTTTCGAAGTTTTGGTTTTTTTTTTCAAATGCTCGAAACTTTTTTCGCAGAAGTGAAACTTGTACTGATTCACGTAATAATTAAACTTAGTATAAAAGCAGCCAAGCTGATCTATGAATTCGGGAAATGAGACTGGTAGACATTCAAAATACGTTCATAAAAAAACTTAAGGAAAATATTTTCGCAGATTTAAAAATTTTCCAGATTTTCGAATGCTGTATACAATGATTGAAAAAAGCAGTCTGGCTATCATTTGAGATTACTCAAGTTTAGCCAGACTAACCGAATAATACCATAGTCTGGAAATTTAGACAATTGTTATAGATTCGTTCATGCTTAGATGATTTTATTACAGTCTTAATTTCGCAAAACCAGAGTATTTTAGATGTAATAATAACTGGATATGCGAGATGGTTCGGTATCGTCAGACATAGCGTTTAAAATACTCAACTTAGATTTTCTTAGTTCAACGAGGCTGGGGTCATTCAAAATAGTAATCACCCTGTTTATTTTATTCACTTCACAGTGTTATGGATAACCTGAAGAAAACTCAATCGTGCAAAAATAAGACTGTACTAATTGTATAAGTTTTTCACGTATTAAGTCCCAGCCTACGCATATTCTCGTTTATTTCGCAAGGTATTGTAGCGTAACGCTTCCCGAACGACGTGAATCAACTCGAACCCGAACGTAATCCCAAAAAACATCGCGATGTTTTGATCGATCGCGTACAATGACCAGTGAGCTTCGTTACTGTTGGCAGGCGGCGGCCGCACTGGTGGGCAATACAAATGCCCGAAACAAGCGGTGGAGCGCGACGCTAGTGGCGCCACGTATTAAAAACTCGAACTACACTATTTTTTCTTTTGTTAATTTAAATTCAAGGCGATCTCAGAAAATAATGTAACTAGGCTCTAAAGAAGCGGAAAATTAGAAAGAACCGAGGAAAAATAATATCGACACGAAATTTTGGAAATGAATTCTTGGAAATAAATTCTTGAAAATAATAAAATAAAAATACGTTTTACAGCGCATGCGTAGATCGAATGTTCTCGAACAAGCCACGACGCAAGCAATATTTTTTCGACCAAATTAAATATTTTTTAATTAAATTTTGTTATAACATAAAACTTTTGTAAAAATTGTTAAATAATTAATTGAGTCAAATTTTGATTTGTTCGTTGTAAAATTGTTACGTCCAGAAGGGACGAACGTAATTGGGGAATTTACTTAGTTTTCGCTGCCACCAACCTACACAAAGTGTAGGATTTTTGAAATGTGAAATATTTAGTAGATATTTTGTTTGGTCTAAACGAAATTAAAATAATTGGATAGTTATGGGAATAACCGAAGTATTGCAATATTGAAGTGATTAAGTAATCGAAATAATTTAAGAGATAACGAAAGGGTGCCTATATGGTCCCGTACGGGCCCCGAAGCAGGAGATTGGGTTGCTCAAATAATTATTAACCGGGAAATCAGATTTATTGACATAGAAATAGAAGGTTTGACGAGAACAGAAATAGATGTGAAAAGTATGCGAAAAGGAAAGATACAAAAAGGTTTACATCACACGAACGGGAACAATTCTCTCGTTCCGCTCCGCACACAATAATCGCGCCTTCGTTTGACGCGCGGTTCACACACACGCACAGAATTAACTTGGGTTTATGAAGAATAACAAATTGAGAAATAAACTTAACAAAAGGGTGCACGCAAAAGTCTGCAAGACTCGGCAAAAGAACGTCCGTGAGGCAAGGGGCAGTGTGTTGCTCACTTCGCGTTTGTTGTCGGAGGTTAGGCTTACGGGTCCTCTATGCAGTTTCACCATTTTTCAGGATTTACTAAACCGCCGCGAGTTGCTAACCTACGGAGTTATCCACGTGGACGACCGAGTGCCAGTGAAGATCAAACGGAACTGATGTACAAAAATCCTCGCCACGGCGACGAGAGCTCGAAAGCGATCGTCGTGACGGGGTTTTCAGCATCTCAGCACTTTAGTCGTTCCCATGGATAGGTCCCTCGAACTCGCGATCAGGCGATGCTGATCGGGCGGATTCCGAGGGCTTCCGGCCAGCGGCGACACGAGGCAACGCACATAGATCGCACTCAAGGACGCTCCGTTGTCAAGTCGCGCAGTTGTCGGAGGAGGCCGTCGTCGCGAACCGCGTATATTGAAATCACACGCGGGACGTGACAAAATAATTCTGAAAATCATAAAAACGAACTTTCGCGCATCTCGCGATCGAGATTAATCAATCAACATGCGAAAACGCAGGCGCTAAGCCAATAAAAAGTCGTAAAATCATTTAACAAGCGCAGTACAGGTTTTGAGATAAAAATTCGACGCTCGACTTTTCAATCACCGAAAGTCACGACCGAGGGGCGAGGGGAAAATAAAGGCGGTGCGCGGCTGATTTGATAGGCAGTCCTTCTTCAAATTTCTGGCTCGGAACTAATAAGGCTGACCTCTCTGATGATACTAGCAACTCTAACCTATAAAACCTATCCCATTTTCCTTGGATTTCTGGGATATTGATGAGACTCGGGAACGTATCGATCCCTTAGTCTACGATCCACTCCTAACCAAACATTTTCCGAATTGTTGTTGCACGGGACATTGGAGAGGTTCGGCGACGTTCTCATCCCGTGGTCGGTGCACAATCAATTACCTAACCTCGCGGATTCTCCGGATATTGGTGAGATTCGGCGACGTATTAATCCTGTAGTCTGGAGTCCGCATCCTTAACCTGACCTCACTTTTTATTATTTTTCTTGCTTTTCTAGAATCAGGGATGCGTTTTCTTTGTAAATTAATTTGTAAATTTGTAATGTAAATGTCTTTGGGTCTTTGTATCGCTCGCCAATATTGCCGCCGCCTGTCAACAACAACACGGTCAGTCGATCATTGTGCATGATCGTGAAAAATATTGCGTCGGATTGCGTAGTATTTTAGGGGTTACGTTCAGTTCAAGTCAGTCGGGAAGTGTTAAGCTCGCTACACACGACGCTTGTTTTGCTGCTGGATCGCTTGCGGGGAGCTAGGTTAGCTACCTTGTCGGCTGCAAAGATGGAAAGTGGCACCACTGCGGGCTTCGTAGCGTGGACGCGTACTGGATTTTTCGTGCTTGATTGCTTGCGAGAATCGCTCTCATTGGTTCAGATAAACTAGATAAAAAAACGAGATTGAAAAATATTTTTGATTTTTGTTGTTTTCTTCGTGGACTCTAAATGAAATGGAAAATAGAAAATATCAACCACTTACATTATGTCTCTACCACCATAAAGTTATAAATGAGTTTTACCTTTGATGCGATTTTTTTTGGATTCGAACACTTCTCAGAACAATTTCATATTGTGAAAAATTGTGTATTATATACTAATAAAATACTTATCCTCCAATTGATGTCGTAAATTTTAGTGCTGCACATAACTCAGATGGTAACTTTTTAGATTCACTAGAACTTGCTCAAATTCCGGATGCTTCCCGTAGGAATGAAATTCTCACGTTCTATTTGAATTTTTTTTCCCTTTCAATATAATTACGGATTTGTGTGTGTGTGTTTTTTTTAAATATAATGTTTTTTCGTGATTTGAGAAAGCTTTCCTGTTTTGTTGAAATTATTTACAGTTGGTTTCGTAATTTTTTTTTACATACCATTATGTTTTGAATTTTTTTCATTCGTCATCCGATGTACTCGTCACTTTTGCATTTATTTGACAATGTTTTGTTCTTTTGAACCAAACGTTTTTCATACATATTCATACATACAAGATTTAGCAGATTCATTTTTTTTTCACTACGTTTGAAATGGTTTTTTAAAACCTTTAGTATAGGTATAGAGAAAAGATCAAACAACTTCTTATAAATCATCGTGCATTTGTTTTTTGGACTGCTTGAGTGTCACATAGGGTTTCACTGATGAGACTACTGTCCAGGTGACATAAAACATAAATGTACTTATCTCCAGTTTTTGAACAGCATTCGTGCTGTTACTTATGATTGGACTTGACTACTTTTTATGCACTGTGGACATAAAAAAATTTTACAGGATATTGGAAAATCAAATTCTTCATGTTAGGGCATAATATAAATGATATTCTGTTATTGTTAATTCATTTTTTTTTTAGTTCCAAGAAATGCACACTACATGAGTAACATATTTTCTGAGTTTATTCACTGAGACTACCGTTCAGATGTAATGATTATCGCCCATCAGAGTGTACTTGCGAAAAGTCATTTATTGAAAAAATTTTTAATACGAAAGACATATCGAAAAAAAAGGGATAATTTATTTGAAAATTCAAAAAATTGCAACGAATTATAAATTTCAATGTTGAGGTTAAGTCGTTAAATAACGACAGGATTTCAACGACTAAGGTACTCGAATCTTTTTTTCAGGATCAATTGGAATAATGATTTTTTTGCGATAAGGAAAAACCCTAGGAAAAAAAAGGTTGGGACAAGTACATTGATGGTCCCTCGTTTGCTGATAATTCCATCCATAAAAAAAACTTTAAAAATATTTTCTTTTTAAATTGTCTAAAAAATGATTTTATAAAAAAAAAACAGAACAATTCGAAAAAATTTGCACAAATCTTGAAAAAACATTATCTGTAAAAAAAACTAATCTGTATCTATTTTTTAAAGTGTCAAAAGAATCAAATAACAAGTAAAAAATAAAAAACCGAAAAATCGCGCTTGAAATCATTTTGGAAACCGATGCCTCATTCTTCTTATTTGATTCGAACAGCTAAATCAATTGAAAAAAATTCCATGTATTTTACGTGCAGCATTAAAATTTATTATATCAATTCGAGGCCAAGTATTTTCTAATGAATTGAAAAAAGTTACCACTTGAGTTACATGCAGCAGTAAAATTTATGATATCAATCGAAGGACAAGTAATTTATGAGTAACTCCAAATTTCAACATTATGGAATTGCTCTAAGAAGCTTTTAAATCCAAAAAAATCACATGCAAGCTAGTCATTTCTTACTGTATGGTGGCAAAGACTTATAAGAAAATCGATTCTTTTCAGACTTTCAGGAGCTTCTGATATTATTCACAATATTCGACGTCGATTGGATCGATACAAATTATGTTTAAATATGAGTTAAAAGTACTTGTCCGGCCCATCACTATTCAATCAAATAAAAATCAATCATAAAAAAACGAAATTGTACGGGAGAATCCGGTTAAAAATTTATTGACATGCGATTTATTATTAGTTTAATGTTCTTAATAATAGTATAGGTTAGTTATACCGAATGAAATTCGTTCGCTGGATAAAGTGAGAAGTAAAAATTGCCGTCATTCCAATACCAACTGCGGAGTTATTTTTGGAAGCTTGAACATATTTAATGTGCAAAATGTTTTTTATTTATCGATGCACAATAACATCCCTTGTATAGTACAGGACAATTCGTTTCCACTCTTATTCAATTAGTGCAATTAAGGGAATATTACTTGAAGATAACTCTCTAAATTTGCTCTGCATGAATATTTGTGCTCGATCAGTTCTAGAGAAGCCCTGATTTTTATTTGAATAAACAATTTTAATGGAAAGTGATGGGCCGGACAAGTACTTTTAACTCATATTTAAACATAATTTGTATCGATCCAATCGACGTCGAATATTGTGAATAATATCAGAAGCTCCTGAAAGTCTGAAAAGAATCGATTTTCTTATAAGTCTTTGCCACCATACAGTAAGAAATGACTAGCTTGCATGTGATTTTTTTGGATTTAAAAGCTTCTTAGAGCAATTCCATAATGTTGAAATTTGGAGTTACTCATAAATTACTTGTCCTTCGATTGATATCATAAATTTTACTGCTGCATGTAACTCAAGTGGTAACTTTTTTCAATTCATTAGAAAATACTTGGCCTCGAATTGATATAATAAATTTTAATGCTGCACGTAAAATACATGGAATTTTTTTCAATTGATTTAGCTGTTCGAATCAAATAAGAAGAATGAGGCATCGGTTTCCAAAATGATTTCAAGCGCGATTTTTCGGTTTTTTATTTTTTACTTGTTATTTGATTCTTTTGACACTTTAAAAAATAGATACAGATTAGTTTTTTTTACAGATAATGTTTTTTCAAGATTTGTGCAAATTTTTTCGAATTGTTCTGTTTTTTTTTTATAAAATCATTTTTTAGACAATTTAAAAAGAAAATATTTTTAAAGTTTTTTTTATGGATGGAATTATCAGCAAACGAGGGACCATCAATGTACTTGTCCCAACCTTTTTTTTCCTAGGGGAAGTTTATGGTTTGATATCACGTCTTTTTTCTCAAACGTTCCTTATTTATGTTCAGTTGACTATAGGATTATAGTTTAAATTTCTATGAATTATTAATGATTTTCGTCTTATAACGTTGGTTTCTACGAAAAAAGACCTAATTTTCGTCCAAATTGTACTGAAAATATTTCGTCACAGGTCTGTCCTTGGACTTTGGCAATTTTTTTCTTCGTACTCTAATATGTTTTGACAATTAGGAACCAAAGAGCACGGTCGAAAGCGGGTTGGAGGCCGGGATATGATTTTCGGCTTATAACGTTGGTTTCCACGAAAAAAGACCTAAATTTCGTCGAAATTGTACTGGAAATATTTCGTCACAGATCTATTCTTGGACTTTGGCGATTTTTCCCCTTGTCTTCTAATATGTTTTGTCCATTGGGAACTCAAGAGCATGTAGCAATGCGTGTTGCGGGCTGAGATATGATTTCCGGCTTATAACGTTAGAAAAAAGAAAGGAAAAGAGGAAAACAGATCAAATTCAAGACACAACTAATCCAACAGAATTGGCCATTTTTAAATGTCGCTTTTGCATTCGGAATCTAGACGTTTTCGTGTCATCCAAAACATGCCCCTGATGAAATATATTTCCAAAGTTTGCAAGTGGCCGCTGAGATCCAATTATCTACAGTTTGATAGTTGCAGATAAAAGGCACTCGGAAACATTTATTATGTCAGAACTTAAAGAAGCAAAAAAAACTGAGCGTACTTAATTCAACAGAGCAACGGAAATCAAAGACGTTTAAGGTACCTGCATTGGTTGTGGAGGAAAACAATTTCATTTCAGGATAATTTAGAAATGAATTTAGAAAATCAGAAATTTAGCATGGAATTTAGAAAAAGGAAAATTAAGTTAAATAATAAAGATGAAAACTTTTGTGATGAATTTTTGAAATTACATGTTACGTTGGAGTAAAAAATTAAAATAATTGGCACACATGCTGCGACACAAAAATATCAAAATTTGAAGGTATTCGCTCCATACCGCAGTAATACAAACTTCAATACTATTTGAAAAGAAACACTTTAAAACTTGCTGAATCAAGTTCCATTACATATTACCATAATTAAAGATAGGAAGTGATAATTAGCACATATATTTATCCACAGAAATTTTAAAGTTCGCAGCTATCTGCTGCAATTCAATGTATCTGCGCAACGAGTTTCGAAAACAGCAATTTCAAATCATTTTCATTCAATTTCAAATCAAATTTTAAAGCATTAATGAGCAACTGAAGACTTTTCTAATGAATTTTTCACTGCATATTTATGTTGCAGTGAGAGTCAAAAAGTAAAATGAATGGCAAAGTATATAAATTTTATAGTTTGCAGATTTTTGCTGTATTTCAATGGTCCAAATCTATATAGTATTATAGTGAAAAGTTGTTCAAAGTCATGATGTTACATTAAAATGACATAGCGCACATAACATTCAGAAATTCTGTAGGTTTCCATGATGTTGGCAGGTATTATACTCAATCGTATCCAAAACTGAGCAACTGTAGACATATCGTAATGAATGTTTTCACCAATAATTCCACATTTGCAGTTTGCGGAATAGGAATACTCAACATACACGTTATTTCATAAGTATTGTTGTCAAAATTTGTGTTTGCCTACCGTATTCCGAAGATTCAACTTTTCATACTATCAGTAAAAAAAAAATCCAAAGACTTTTTGGAACAAGTTTCAAAATTTATTACTCGACAGACCAGGTGGAAAAAGTATAACTACACTTATATCAAGACCAGAAACTGTTTTGAGAATCTGATATACAAAATGTGCGATTGATGATCATAGTCGGAAACCACTTGAATTACGTTACCACAATCAGCATGAAGAAATATTAGAAAATCATAGCACACATATTAGGAAACCAATTAATAATATGTATCCATCCGCTGCAAACCGATGGAGTCAAAACAAGGATCGGATAGAGCAGAGCCAAACTCAATAGGAAGCAAAATATGGGAATATTCAAAAATAATGATGACACAAGAAATAAATTAGAAAACATTTATTCGATTGGAGTTTCTCACATTATATATACTAACAGTTCTGTGTGTTCTTGTTTTATTAAATATCAACCATAATATTTCAGATCGCAAATAGAAAATTTGACGTTATAGGTTGACGAACATTTTTTCTTACAACTTCCAGACCTATTTTTGATAAACTGATTTGCCTTATTTATATTATTCACTAACTATGCGAACGTTTGTTACATTTGTCCCGCACTTCGTAACGTCAAACCCCGGCCGGTTCGTTACCACACAGCTATCAATACAAAGGGAACTCGTATATATGACCTACATTATTACATATGATATGTTATCACGCAACTGATGATACATTTACACTGGACAATATTCCGCGAACTCTGGTTTAATTGAAAGATTATCTCAGTTGACACTTATTTCCAATCGAACGAAATAATGAAATCTTGAAAAGTTTCGTTGACATATGCATCGCGCATTTTTTTATATTTTTTAGCACACACAGATCATAGTCTACATTTACGCGGCCGCTTTTATACTGGTTTAGTATACCACAAGTTTTAACAAAATAAATATTAACCACTTTTCACTAACCATTTTCATTTATTAGAGTCTGCACAACAGCACTTTGGGGATTATAACCTCACCTGTCAAAATGACGTTCAGTATGAAAACAAGTTTCAGGTGGTTTCGGATGTGCGTATCGATGTATTGATATCATATAACCTATTTACAAATGATATAAATGATAAACTTATTTTCAGTCAAACGAATTAATGAAATCTTAAAAAGTTTCGTCGACATGCATTTCATTTTTATTTTATTCTTTTTTACACACGACAGATCACAGACTACATTTACGCGACTGCTTTTATACCGGTTTAGTTTAGCATTCCACAGGTTTTAGTACTATGCACTTCGTTAGATGACGAAAGTTTTTTTTATTTATCCCACACGCATTCCATAATGTCAAAACTCCGTTTGTTTATACGATGATCGAAAACTGGCACATGGTTTATATATATATATATAATATAATATTCACGGAGTCTGAGCGCGGTCGGGGTAAGACTCAAAAGTTAGAAGGCCTAAAATGGCGAACAGGCATTCTGTATAACGCATATATAGATATACAGAATGCCTGTTCGCTATTTTAGGCCTTCTAACACTTGAGCCTCACCCGCGGTCGGCCTAGCAACTGGAGGAGCCGACATCGTTGAGCCAATCAGAATGCGTAGAGGCAACAACTCTCTTACCACTAACTACGTCAAAACGCGTATACGTATACGTCGAACTCGTGATGTGTCAGTAACTTTTGCATAATCTTGAGCCCGTGCAAAGTTTTTTCTCAGCAATTACGCCACCGATCGTGTTGATTTTGGGCGCAATCTAAAGAGAATTTCTTAATTAGCTGAAAGTTCGATTTTCAAAACCTCAGATGACTCATAACTTCGGTAATTCAAAAAAATCACTTGCCAATTTTACCCCCACCACGGCGAATCGTTTTATTCAGAGAAAGTATACTCGGCGAGAGTCTCGGGCCAGCAGACGACAGGGCTGTCAATGTACTTGTCCCGAGACTCTACCGAGTCTCTTGAAAATATCGAGTTTTGAAATTTAAACGGTTTATTCAATGGTATTTCAACTCTGGTAGAATTTTTTAACTCTGATATCTCGGATAGATTCAGTGTAAAGCTACTCCATAGGAACCCATATGTTTCTTCATAGCCTCCACAATTCCAAGGGATCGGTTTATATGAGATCAAAAAACCAAGGAGCGTTTTGGTTTGTAAAGCAGTGGTTATCACCTGAATTAAAATCATACAGTAATATTAAAAATTAAAGAATTTTTGCGTTTTGAAACACCTGATGATATACGGTACAATAACACACAAGTATATATAAAGCGACATTCAATGGTGATAAAGCCTGAAAGTGATTTTGAGGAAAAGGGAAACAAAGGTGTGTTGCGCGGTGGGGGAGATAGACTTGTTTCGTTTTATATGCTGCGAACTTTATTATATAACTCCAAGCCGCATCCGCGCAACACACCTTCGCTGCCCTTTTTCTCAAAATCACTTACAGGCTTTATCACCTTGGAATGTCCATTTTTTGTGTTTTACACCGAATAAACCGGAGATATCAGAGTTAAAAAATTCTATCATAAAGTTTAAATACCAATGAATAAATTCTTCAAATTTCAAGTCTGTTTTTTCTCGCCGCAAAAAAATCACGAAAAAACCCCAAAAAATTCGGCTGCCACACGGGGTGACTCTTTTAAGCCAAATCAGTTTTTTTGAAAATAAAAATCGTTTCATTATACATTCAAGTTGTTTCAGGTATTTACATACACACACACGGATAATAGAAAAAAAACCACCAAAAAACGAAAAAAATACGGATTTCCTCAGTTTCGATTTGCCAATAGAAATTTTGTAATCAAGCACTTTTCAATAGTCTGTCATGCGTTTACAGGCAATGCGATTATACTTCTTTTCTATATTGTTGTAGTCCCTCGCCCTCCTTCGTCATTGCTGTTTTGGATTATTTTATTATATATTCTCCAATAACAAACATCAACAAGTTTGATGATACAATCAGAGAGAGAGAGAGAGAGAGAGAGAGAGAGAGAGAGAGAGAGAGAGAGAGAGAGAGAGAGAGAGAGAGAGAGAGAGAGAGAGAGAGAGAGAGAGAGAGAGAGAGAGAGAGAGAGAGAGAGAGAGGAGGCATGGATTTTTTTCTAATGTTTCAGAATCCGGATTACATCTCAAGATATATATAGAAAAAATCTCTAACCTTTCTAAATATTTTATACCATCAATTCGTACGTTGTTGACAATTTTCGGTTTATTTTCCATCGCATAACACTCTTAGATTCCTTAGCCTTTATTTCTCTTTTATTCTTCTTCCCTTTTTTCTCACCACTTTCACTAAAATATTGTCCTGTTTTTATCTATTTTTTACAGAACCGGACAAAATTGGAACAGTGTTGGTGAATTGTCACTTTCGCGATCTTTATAACCTCATCATCTATTAGCATAAATAACACACCATACGTCATACGCCACGAAAATATATAGGTATATACTTGTATTATGGCACCAGATTTGTCACTAAATAAAAAACAAATAAACATCAAAAATGTGTGCGAAAATCCGACCCATTTTTTGGTGCTATTAAAAAATAAATAATTAATATCTTTTCAATGCGTTGAGCTACAGAATTCGAAGAGGTCGCAAACGAAAAAAAAAAGTAAAAAATACGTCAACTTATTATATTCTCTGAAGTACTATAGTTAATTAATTATTAAAGAAACAAATTTTGAAAATTTTCGAAAAAAATTGGAAACGCTATCGCTTTGCTAAAGATTCTCTGGCAGCAACTCGTCATATCTTATAAATGTACTTGTCTCAGAGTCGCTGCCGCGATTTTAGATTAAAAAACGGAAGAATTATTTTTTCAATGTTTTTTCGGCTATTTTTAGTCAAAAAATTGTTATTTCGTTCAATGGGACACTTTCGATTTTTTTCAGAAAAATTCACAAAATTCTGTGTAAAAAAAAACTTTGAGCACTATTGCAGGATGGGCTTCAAATAATTTCTAGTAAAAAAATTTAAAAACTTTTTTTCTGTAATTTTGATTTATTTTTCTTCCAAGATCACGTAATTCTTTCAATCAGTCCCAAAATATTGAAGGAATTACGTGATCCTAGAAAAAGAATAAATCAAAATGACGGAAAAACATAAGTTTAAAAATTTTTTTTATTAGAAATTATTTAAAGCTCATCTTGCAATAAGGCTCAAAAATTTTGTTTTTCAACACAGAATTTTTTGAAAAAAATCGAAAGTGTCTCATTGAACAAAAACCCAATTTTTTAACTAAAAATAGCCGAAAAAGAATTAAAATAAATTATTTTTCCATTTTTTAATTTTTATTTAGAAAGAGGGTTGAAAATTTTAAAAAATTACCCGTATTAAGTGACATTATGATAATTATAGTGAGAGATATACATTTTTAAGCACAAATCGATGACTCCGGAATGGGTGGTGATAACGAGCTAAAAATTTAATTGAAGTCCTTATTTAACATGTATAAAATCATATTAAAAAATAAAAAGAATCGAAGAGGGTCACGGTCACAACGTCGTTGAATTGACATGGAATGACCCATATATAATACTAGAATTTATATACTGAAATCGCACTTCCCTTTTAATTGCATTCAATCTCACGTTTAAATCGTACGCCAAGAGAACCAGCGCTCAAACACTTGACGTGACGCCTTTCCGTAGAAAAACAAGGAACCTACACTTCAATTTGGAAAATTTCTGTTCTATCATAATTTATGAAATCAATGTTATGAAATAGAAATTTTCATTTATTTTCGTAAAAAAAAGGAAGAAAACAAGTTTTGTTCATGAAAACATTCATTTTTATTATCAAATTATTGGTAGCACATCTAAATATCACACGTCAAAAAATCACGCACGAAAAATCTCACACGACCAAAAATAACTGTGACAAAATATCACATCGATAGTACATGAAGGCAAATCACGAATGTATTACGAATTAATCGAAGCTCAATGTTGTGTGTATGTTTCGAGTATTGTCCATAAGAGGATTAATAAATAACCAACGGTTAGGAGTATCATCAGAGTGGGGCAATGCCTGGTATACTTTGTCTATTATATGTATATATTCGTGATTGTAATTGACGTTGTAATGAGTCGAAAAAAATGACATTCGATTTACATCGGTAATATAGTGTCCCTTTGATATTTTGTTGTCCGTTTGGTATTTTTTGTCCGTGTGTGTTTGTTTGTTTGGGTTTGTTTGGAACCATGCGCGCGCACGGACGTGTATGTATGACCGATTAAAAGTTCTATGACGTTCCAAAATCGGCATATTCGCGTACGGCATGGCTGGCTTTTCTTTCGCGCTGCAATTTTTCTTTTAATTAAGCGGATGGATCAGTCGCTTCGCCGGTATCGAATTTTTGATTGCAAAATTCGTTGACACTGCTCAACCGATTTTCATAAAAATTGAACTGCGTACACTATGGTATAGCACAAATCATTTGACAGAGCGATTTTGAGAAATTCGATAAAAACATTTTTTTTTTTTCATTACCATGGGAGTAATCTTATAATTATTCCGAAAGAAATGAACGGATCGAAATTTTGGCCTGTCAGTCGAAGTGCAAATTGGGAACAAAGATTTTAAGCCTTGTTGCATTGAAATCTATGTAAAATCGACGTCAAATTGCCATTTTGAAATTTTGGTTGAAAAAAGTGATCGACTATACACCGGTTTCGTCAATTTTTGGTTAGCCGGAACTCCGTCTTGCTGCCCGATCGTCGTATTTTAAATCGTTTGACAGCCAAAACTGCGAGCTCGTGCGACAAGCATAAATTTTTCAGGTTTCATTACTTGAAAAAAATCGAGATGTTACTCGCGTTATATATTATGGAGAAAAGTGTTGTGTTGTGCGGAAACGTAACGAACATTGAACAGGGGTTTTTAGAAACGATTATTTGTGCAAACAGTGCGGGCTATAAACATAATATAACGGCCTCACAATGTTAAAATGTGAGAAGCGGTCAAACAAATGTATATTTTTTTAATCGCGCATATTTCGTATTTTTATACGTAAGTACACAGCAATACAAATTGACAGTATGTTCATACCGCGCTTCTTGAAGCGGGAACCCAGTGGTTTATTGCCGCTAGAGATTTCAATTTTTATTGAACTACCCAACGATGAGATCTACGGAAGAACGACCGTTCTTTCTTATAAACAATATCAATTGTTTATTTATTTACACCGCTTCTTCAAAGCTCTTGCTTGAAGAAGTGGTGTATATTCTTATATAGTGATTTTTCCCACTGGAGAGTTCAATTCATATTGAGCTGCCCAGTTAGAAAAATTGCTGATGATGTACGAAGAACTATCGTTCATTCATATAAACATTATAAATTGTTTATTTATTCTTACCGCTTTTTCAAGCAAGAACCCGGTGATTTTTCTCACTCGTAAGAGTTCAATTTACTCTTAGCTACCCAGTCAGAAAAATCACTGGAGAAAATTACTATATAAAGAACTAACGTTCTTTCATATAAACAATATAATTGTTTGTGAATTTTTACCGCTCTTTCAAGTGAAAGCCCAGTGGTGTCTCTTACTGGAGAGTTGAGTTCACATTGAACCTGGGCCAAAAAAAATTTCCGATACATAATAATGATAACGATAAGCTAATCCTATGTACTATTTTCGAAAGGATTCGTCCTTTCGAGTGCATGTAGTGCAAACGCACTCACACATAGTGAAGCGCGCGGCTACCGTCTCGCCAAGTTTCTCGTGCACCCAACGCGTTGGAACTTGGAGGAAGACGCGAGCCGCGACAACTAGTGGTAGTCTGCAGTAGCTCCTAGCAAGTTCCTGCAGTACCGCCAAGGGGAGGAAGTGACAGCCGACCATTTCGGCGGGTGATCCATCCTCTTAAGGTCCGCTGATCAATTCGTGAATTTGAGAAATTTGAGATATTTTTAGAACGAATTATTATAATTATTCCTTTGTCTGAATTTGTATAAAAGGCCGTGCGGAGCAACAACGGCAGCTCATTCTTTAACAATGTATGGTACAAAAGTCTATATAATTAGAAATTGATCAAATTTGGTGATAATGTTCTTCAACATAACAAATGCGAAAACACAATTTTTTCAAAATTTTCTTTTGCTTAGTTATCGAGTAATTACGCATTAAGGGTGAATGATACAAAAGTCGAAATAATTAGAAATTGATCAAATTTGGTGATAATGTTCTTCAACATCAAGTCCGAAAACACAATTTTTTTCAAAATTTTCTTCTGTTTAGTTATCGAGTAATTACGCATTAAAGCAGATTTCTTATGCCCGGAATGTATACCTATATATATGGAAACGCTATGCTTATACACGTGAACTTTAGTGATCAATTACTCGATAACTGTACAGAAGAAAAATCTTAAAAAATTTGTATTGTCAAATTTGGCACTAAAGAATATGTTCACCAAATTTTATAAAATTCTGATCATTTTGAATTTTTTTATGTTTTTAGCATGGTTTAGCATGGCAACATTGTATCGCCTGTGCAATATATCCTTAAAGCAGATTTCTTATTGAATTTCGCTCAATTTCTCGGGAGGGGTCTTTCGATTTTGCTCAAACTTAGGTACTTTGAAGTACCTTAACAACTATTCTCAAATACCAAATTTCAACTCTCTAAGTGCTCAAGATCACAAGAACGAGCCTTATAATTTCCATTTTTTGCCTCGTTTTAAGATGATGGTTCACAAAGACTTTACGTTTAAGTCAAATAATACTGGTTCCATTTCCTTTAGTATACTATCTAGATTATAGAAAAACGGGTGTCACGAATTTTGCTCCTCGAACAAAATATCCGCGACAAAAGAACCGCGACAAAATAACCGCAGACAAAATAACCGTAGCTAAAATAACCGCGGATAAAATAACCTTAGATAAAATAACCATGTATAAAAATCCCGCACACACATCGAAAGTGCTCTGCATCCACCCAACGATCCCGCACACACATCGAAAGTGCTCTGCACCCACCCAACGATCCCGCACACACATCGAAAGTGCATTGCATCCACCCAACAATCCCGCACACACATCGAGAGTGCTCTGCACTTACCCAACGATCCCGCACACACATCGAATGGAATGTAGCAGATATTTTATACATGGTTATTTTATCTAAGGTTATTTTATCCGCAGTTATTTTAGCTACGATTATTTGGTCTGCGGTTATTTTGTCGCGGTTCTTTTATCGCGGATATTTTATCCGAGGAGCAAACATTACGGAACCGAAAAACATGGTTCAATCGTCCAGATCAAGAGGCCTTTCATTGTGATCAAGTTGAATAAATTGAAAATTTCAATAAAATGACCTTTTTCAAATTGATGCTACAGGCTCATATCTAGCTTAATTAAATTCTAATATGGCTCATTTTTTTCGTTTTTCATACCTTTCAAGCGAGTCATGAGGAAAATTTGGATCACGTGAAGAAGCCTAGAGAAATATCATTCCAAAGTTGGTCTTTTCCGAAATTTTACGAAAAATCGCTGAGTTTCACCGTGCGCCACGGATTTCTAACAACTCCGATGTCACAAAAATTTAGGTGAGAGCAGTTCTTCATATCCAGAACACCCACTTCGAGGAATTTCTTAGCCCGAACTTCCATCACTCTCTACAGCTTGCCGAAGATGACACAACTCCGAGTGCTTTGTTATTAAAAAATGTATGATACAGTATTTCTAATTTTTTTGCGGCTGTTTTACGGAGTTTTCAGTATAGTTGTATTGAATAGAACACACATTTACCACATAAACAGCAGTACATTTTTTGATAAATAGAATCATATGCTATACACTGCCTTTTCATATGAATTTTCGTATTCAAAAATATATCATTTTTAAAGAAAAATATATTTTCAGTTCATTCAAAAAACCTATTTTTAATTATGTTGGACTAGCTTTCAATTTTTATGAATTTCATTTTTAGACTTGGTTTAATACTGTTTTTTTTTTTCATCATGTGAAACGTAATAATTTTTCAGCCGTGTATAATACAGTTTGAATTTACTCTCAAATTTACTTTATATGAAATATTGAAAGGTGCGTTAATATCTCCTCATTTCTTTGTATGATAAACAATAACGGTGCAAGGATAAAGATGCAAGACGATTTGAAGGGCTATGAACAGTGTGAACGTTGGAATTTTAGGTTTTTTTTGTTTATTGTATACATCAAAATTGGTTGGATGGATTTAAATAAAACCTTGTACACATCTTTTACACACTCAGTACTGGAAAAATTTTGTTTCAATTTGTTCCATGGTATTATTTTGTATAAAGGGGTGTTGAAAATAGCACTCGCGGAATCGGTGTTGACAGCAAATCTCAAAAATGAAACATCTCAGGACGAAAAACTAAAAAGATTCTTAAAATACATGAGGTATTCCAGTCCAAGTGTGTAAATCCGCGATCCTGACCCACTCGAATTTCTCTGATTTTTTTTACATGCTTACATTGAGTCTTAAAAATATCCTCATTATATATTTAGTGTTCCTAACATCTCTCATTTCTGAAAAAAAAAGTTTTTCGAGAAAAAACGTCGTGATTTAAAAATCTGAAAAAATTCTAAAAACACCGTGATACCATATAAAAAATGTTAAGCCATCACCCGTAGTGGGCAGATTATTTTTTCAGTGTTTTACAAGCTATTAACGTTCTTGAAATTCCAGAAATTTCTCAAATAGTTTACCTTCAGCTGATACTGAACTATTTTGGTACTCAAATTAATTTTGTTGATGATTTTTGAATAACACAATACGAATTATAAACCTTAAAATTAGCATAATGCCTACGTGATGCCTGAATAATGCTCCACAACATGATATAGCGTCTGGAGTTCTTAATGTTTTTTTCAGAATAGGTATAAAAAATTCTATTTGTTATATAATTAATTATAATTATTAAGTCAGATTAATTCATGAGAAATAAGTTTTTATCGCAGTTTGGGTGTGCATGAAGGAAGGCATGTTACTTGAAGTATATTTTAAACCTGACATACAGCATGAATACTATAAAAAACTAGAGACAAGTATATTTATGGTTTTTGAACAGTCACCTGTAAAATCATGGAAATCAATGGTTGAAAGACTTTTCATTCAAGAACGAAAACGTTTTCAAATAAATACAAAAGTTGCCACGTACACGGATTACGAACATGAATGTGATTCCATTTTTCAAAAAATGTACTGCTGTTTATATGGCAAATGTGTGTTCGATTTAATACAACTGTACTGAAAACTCCGTAAAACAGCCGCAAAAAAAAATTAGAAACACTGCATCATACATTTGTTAATATCAAAGCACTCGGAGTTGTATCATCTTCGGCAAGCTGTAGAGAGTGATGGAAGTTCGGGCCAAGAAATTCGTCGAAGCGGGTCGTTCTGGATATGAAGAACTGCTCTCACCTAAATTTTTGTGAACATCGGAGTTGATAGAAATCCGTGGCACACGGTCAAACTTAGCAATTTTTCGTAAAATTTCGAAAAAGACCAACTTTGGAATGATATTTCTCTAGGCTTCTTCACGTGATCCAAATTTTCCTCATGACTCGCTTGAAAGGTATGAAAAACGAAAAAAATGAGCCATATTAGAAGTTAATTAAGCTAGATATGAGCCTGTAGCATCAATTTGAAAAGGTCATTTTATTGAAATTTTCAATTCATTTAACTTGATCACAATGAAAGGCCTCTTGATCTGGACAACTGAATCACGTTTTTCTATAATCTAGATGGCATACTAAAGGAAATGGAACCAGTATTATTTGACTTGAACGTAAAGTCTTTGTAAACCATCATCTTAAAATGAGGCAAAAAATGGAAATTTTTTTACCTTTATAAGGCCCGTTCTCGTGACCTTGAGCACTTAGAGAGTTGAAATTTGGTATTTGAGAATAGTTTTTAAGGTACTGGGAAGTACCCAAGTTTGAGAAAAATCGAAAGACCCCTCCCGTGAAATTGGGCGAAATTCAATGGATCTACTCATAGCTATATATATGGAAACGCTATGCTTATACAAGTGAACTTTAGTGATCAATTACTCGATAACTGAACAGAAGAAAAATCTTAAAAATTTGTATTGTCAAATTTGACACTAAAGAATATGTTCACCAAATTTTATAAAATTCTGATAATTTTGAAATTTTTTATGTTTTTGGCATGGTGTAGCATGGCAACAGTGTAAGCCTGTACCAAATATTCTTAATCAGCTCTCGGTTCAAATACAAAGGTAGTGACTCTGAAAAAGCAAGCTTCAACAATTTAAAACCTTTAATTTTCCAAATTTCACGCCGAGAGGAAGGAGGAGAGGGGTAGTAGAATTTTTTATACCTATTCTGACAACACATATTAAGGTATTCCTTTCGCACGGCCATATTTTTTGGTGTCACAAACTAGAGCACTCGAAATTTGGACTGATTCCTAACCTCTGAGAAGTCGCTGTTATATGGGAAAAGCTTCTGCTTCTGCCATTTTTCCAACTTATATCGTTAATATCTCTTTTCAACATTCGATAACCCTTTATTTTTATTATCGCTATGGATTCCTTACATTTTTTTCTATCCGTAAGATAGTTTTTATCAGGAATTTATAGATATTCATTGTATAAATTATTGAATAGAAATGTAGTGATGATGGATTCTCCATAAGCTCCCGTAAAAATTTTACGATTTTCGACATTTTAATCCTTCATTAAATGGTCGATAACCTGACCTAAAATTTCGCCAATCTATTCGAAAGCAGTTGTATTTTACTGCAAATTAAAACCAATTTTTTGTAGAGATTTCGGGTTCGTGAAAGGAATACCTTATGAACTCCAGATGCTATATCATGTTGTGAAGTATTATTCAACCATTACGGAGGCATTATTCTCATTTTAAAGATTTATAATTTGTATTTCACTATTCGAAATTCATTAATGAAATTAATTTGAGAACCAAAATAATTTAGTATCAGCTCAAGGTGAGCTATTTGAGAATTTTTTGGAATTTCAAGAACGTTAATAGTTTGTAAAACACCGACAAAATAATCTGTCCACTACGGGTGTTGGCTTAACATTTTTTATATGTTATCACGTTGCTTTTAGAATTTTATCACATTTTTGAAACATGACGTTGTTTATTTCGAAAAAAATTTCATTTCGAAATGAGGGATGTTTGGAGCACTCTAAAAATATGATGAGAGTGTTTTTTAGGCTCAATATGATGATATAAAAAAAAATCAAAGAAATCCGAGAGGGTCAGGGTCACAGGTTTACCCTTGGGCTAGAATGCCTCATATATAAGTTTTGTTGCTTCTCACAAAATATTTGATAGCACAGTGGATAGCGCCCCAGATTAGACTCCGAGGGTCCCGGAATCGAGATTCTCTTCGATCGACTTTTTTTCGATTTACTTAAATTCGGTTTGTTGTCCCGAAAGCTTTGGTCAAAACAACCAGCTCGTCATCCAACCAATAAGTCGTTCCGACGACGGTGATGTGGTCGTTCCGACCACGAATGAGTCGTTTTGATCATGGTCAGAATGACTCTGGTGGGACCTTTACTGGACCCTACAGTGAGTCGGAATTCCCACTACGATTTCGTGGTCGAAACGACCGACGTGAATGTGTCATGTTCAGCTCAGTCCTACCACAAATCACCTGTACAGAAGTGATTTATACAAAAACGAACAGAAATCTGATCACACAATCCGCTAGGGTGGATATGAATTGAAAAAGTGTGGCTGCAATCAAAATGGCATTTCGATGAACGTTTTTCACAATTGTTTACTTTAACACAATTGATGCAAAAACTTTGGTTGTCTGTTTGTAGTTTTTTATCCAACGAGGAAAACGGAACACCATGAAAAATTGAATTGATCTTTGTTTACCTTGATGCCTTTTGAAGACTTTTTCTGAGAAGTAGACCCATACGTTAGATGCGAAGATGGAATGCATTTTACCCCTCCCACTGAACCTCTTGTTGCAACATCCCCTTCCTGATGTACCATTTCTTCGTCCTCGATACTTGTTGCTGCTTTTCTTTTTATCGTTATTTTGTTACCAGAGCCAGCATACATGACCGAATATATTGAAGATCCATTGGACACTGTTCTGATAGCTGGTGAATCTGAAAAAAGAAACATTTCTCTTATCATGTGTCCATTACCTTTTATAAAAGCTAATATACTGGATGAAGAAGAGACTTATTTTTGTGATTATTTTTAAATCCTTGATAGTTGTATCTGAACATGAGTACAATATATTAGGTAATTTAAAAAAAACATGGAAAACCATTCTTTCATAATTCTGCGACTACCAGGAGCAAAAAAACTTTATACATAATTGAATGAGCTGTCATTTGAAAATATTGATTTTCCCTGGATGATAGAAAGAATTGGGAATGCATGATTTTTCAAAAAAAAATCCTTATATTTCTGTGGTTAAAGCAATTATCAATTAGTTAATTTTTACTACTATAGCTAGTGCATAACAAAAGTTAGTGTACAACAAAAGATGTTCCTGAAAAATGCAGTCAGAATTAAGGTTGCTCTGTGGGAGAAGCACCGGCTGCTGGACTGATTTACTGTAAGAAAAAAGAATTTTAACAATGTGGATGACTTCAGCTCTGTTAGCAATACTTTGAAGCATATTTTTATTGGAAAGTCACAACAAATTATTAAAAATTCCATTCATGTGTGTTACACATTAAGGCGACAGGGGAGTGGGTTGTCAATTGTATGCGAAGAGAGCCGAATTTAATAGGTTGTTTTCATTGGCTTCAATTCAATATATTTTCTGTGAACCTTTTGATTACTCAAAAGACTTTGAAAGGATATTCTATAAAAATATTATTTTCTTTCATTTTTTTCCAGATTGTATATTACCATTCGAGTTTAAGAAAATTGGAAAATTTATTGTTTGAATCCACTACATGACGATATTTCAGAATTTTTGTATGTTTGAATCTAGTTGAACACCTGTTAAAGTTATCTAATACTCATTAAGTATACATGTTTACGTTTCTTCAATCGAAAAATTGAATTTGTAATTCCAGGATATGAAAAAACAGTTTTGTGGTTGTGAAAAAAGTTTTATGGGTCAAGCAAAAACTTATCAAATGTATCATCTTCAGAGCATTTTTGATGAGGCCTTCTCTTATTGAAGAATTAATGACAATGGAAAAGGAACAAAAGTATATTAGTGGAATAGAATAAACATTCCTCACTTTTCAAATCCATAAACATAAGTAGGATTATAGTGTATCAGTGTTTACCAGGTACTGTTTGCGTAGCCAAGTTGTCGATGGTTGGCAAAGTATTGGCTTGAGTTTGTGTTGAAGTGGTACTCGTATAGACGCACGGCAATATGCTATAGGCGGATTTGGAAAGGCCTGCATTACATTTAAATTCATCTTTAAATCCAGCACCTTCCTGGAGCAATTCCATAAGACTGTTGGCACCCATTGCAGCAGGACAATTGTTGCTAGAATTGGAAGCTGCGACGGATAATATCAAATTACGATAAATCCCAGTGCTCCTCAAGTATTCGCACAATTTTTTGTAACACTGAAGTAAAATTCTGAGCTGTACGTTTTCAATATATTTCTCATAATCTTTGCACCATCCGCACGAGGGTTTTAACTTTTTCCTACCGCCGCGACAAGCCCGACATACGTGATGCTGACAATTGGTTTCAGTTGGTGTGTGAGGCTCAATCAAAAGATTCGAACAAACAGTGCAACTCAAACTCTGACGCAAATAAGGTACCAGTCTATACAAATCGGTCCAAGAGTTTGGATCTTCCACATCGGCCTGTAATACCAGCCGACATGTCGACACATACAAACTCGTAGCGTTCATACTTTTCTTTTTTTTTCGTTTTAAAAGTGCCACCTTTTTCCCTCTGTTTAGAAATTTTCCTCCACCACCTCCCTTGGCCGCCCACCTCCCCCACCCATACAACAAACCACCGTTTTTCGACACTCTGCTTTTATCCACTATTATTATTTCGAATGAGCTTTCTTTTCTTCCTTTTTCTTCGATCACGATAAACTACACTTATACGACACATTACCGAAACCGAGCAGCATAACCATCTTTGCACACAAACAAAACATCCGCCATGTTTTTCTTACTCTCCATCTCACTTTTCCCATCAGATGCGCTTCTTGCGTCCTTTTTCCTTCAACAACACTTATCCTCTGGTACTGTATATTATAACACAAAAATTTGGTAATTTTTTTTGTGTAGTTTTGAAATTGTTTCTGTTAATTTTCAAAACTATTACGATAGTTTTCGAAATAATAGTTCATGAATAGTTTATAAAAAATTATTGGTATATTATCGGTAGAGCCCGATCGTAAAATCGTTTTCTTTTTTTAAACGTGCGGAACCCAATTGAGAACCACATTATTACTATTAGATTTGTTGACGAAATGATTATTTCATCATAATCAATGAACTTTTATAAATCTTTCACGCTGCGGGTCAAAAAAGAGCTGCGTATTATCATCATCCCGATAATGATGAATCACTAGGGATTTACTAAGGCTATATCAGTTGTATTACAAAATACATAAACACGCGCAGATACGCACACACACACATACACGCGCACGCGCGAGCTCACAACCAGCAGGGGCCCAATAAAGAATTGTCGCATGCGATAAATATCGCATATATGCCATTTATATCGCATGCGACTTCACTCGTGTCGCGCGTATTCTGCTCGAACGTCGCTCGAGATTTAAATGCACCACTATTTCCGTAATTCCGTATGTGAGTTCACATCAGCGTTGCCCGCGTTGCCACATGTTGAAGCAACGTATTAGCCAATGGCGAAACAGTTTAAAGAAAATCCTGATTAAAATTTGTGGCGCGCATTTTTAAGTTTTGAGAAACTTTTGAAAATGGGATTTAAAAATCGGTATAATAGAAATTTCATTTTCGAAAACGTGATTTCAGAATAATTTCGAAAGTTTTGGAAAAAATAAGGATTAAACATGAAAATATGAAGTTACAAACTTCCGGTTTCAAAACAAGTCAAATTTTAATAACTAAATCGTTTTTTAAAAATCATAAAATATATCAATTATTATTCTCATAGGGTACGTTAATAGTATTTAGAAATAAGTTAATTTATTTCATAATTGGTGAGGGCTATCCTGCTCAAAGCAGTTTTTTTGGAGTTCTTCGTTTTTCAAACGTCGTCCTTTAAGGAAGTTGAAGCGATATATATAGGACATCATACGAAAAATACATTAGATTTTATTATTCCAAATTAATGAATTGAAAATTTACGTGAATCTTCTTGAATAGCGTTTAATTATGTGTGAAAAATTTGGAGAGGTTTCACTTCCTAGTAATCGAGATATTCATTGTTGAAAATGACAAGATTAAACATGGGCCCTTATGGAAGCTTTCAAAAAATTGCAAACCTCAACAATAAATATCTCAATTTCACGACGGTGAATCATCGGCATATCCCGCCAGAAGTTTAATACTGTCTTTAAGCTTCCTGTTTAAAAAATTTTAATGTGCAAAGTTGGAAAATAGTTTTAACATAAGAAACGCTTCAACCTCCTTAAGATGATGCATCAGTCGGTAATCACACCTCGAATTTTTGAAATTGAAACTCTTTGACATCGTTCGTCCGATTAAAATAATAAAAATGTCATCGTACGCAGAACGATCGCAAAAATCCGATGACATTTTTATTTTTTCGATCAGACGAACGATGTAGAAAAATTTCCTTTTCAAAATTTGCAGTTATCTCTCTCGCACTCACGGTTGTGATTACCGACTGATCCATCATCTTAACTCTCAACTACGCTAGCTATTTTTTTCAGACTGGTGAGAGTCTCAAGTAAACAGGGAGTTGAGACTCCTCGTGTTTCCATCTTTTTTTTATTTCATTATTATATTGAAAAAGATAAAAATACGGGAATTCGGTTGAGCGACATTTTGCTGAATGACAATTTGAATTGTTAATTCCATTATTTTTCCAAATTGTTGTAAGTCACATCTAACCAACCCACCTATAACCTTTTTCAAAACTGTTATTAGTTACATCTAAAATCATTTTTAAACTTATTCAAAATTAATATTGGTCACATCTAAAAATGTAATGATAACCTTTTTCAAAGTCGTTATTAGGCATATTTAAACTCACATAACCACACTTTAGCAGTCAGTATATTTTTCTACGTTTATAGACATATCACGAAAAATGTAAAAAAAAATCCATAAAAATAAATCATGAAACCAACTGTAAATTATTTCAACAGAATACGAAAAAAATTTCACAAATCATGAAAATAAACATCATATTAAAAAACAGTACATTATGTAACAAGGATGCAAAGTGGATCTTTTACGCCAAGCGCGATGTTTTCAGTACGAGGCGAAGACGAGTTTTAACTCCTAGGAGTTAAAAGTGGTGTTTTACGTACTCCTCACCACTAATCTATTTCAACAGTCGGTAAAACACTTATTTTCCGTGCCGCCGGCAGGCTCGAAAAGCGCGGAAAACGTGATTGCGTTTATATAAAATCTATTCTGACGAGTGTGAGTTTGCAGGCCGAGCCAAAGGCGAGGACTGCAATCACACACGAGTCAAAAAAAGTTTTTCGTACGCGTGTTATACTTAATTATATATTACGAGGTGCGGAAATGGGGGTTTTGTGTACGCGAAGCATACGCAAAAGCGTCCATTTACGTACCGCGTGATATAAAATACATTTTAATCCGGTCAGTAACGCCCAATGTAGTAGAAACCGGTGCTAAAATACGTGTAATGGCCTCTTCACACTGCGCGCCATTAGCGATGAGCGAGAAGAAGGGATAGACATTTCTCATCGCTCATCACGCGCAGTGTGTGCCAGAGGCCTAATGGCCTCTGCACACTGTGCGCGATAGCCAGTGAGGAGCTCCGATTATCCGGACGACGGCCAGAAAAGCAGAGCTCTCATTGGCTATTGCTCGTCGCTCGTCGCTCATCGCTAATCAGCGGGCAGTGTGCAGAGACCATAAACGGTACTTAACATCCGGAATAGCTAACCAGTCTAGTTATATGCCCGTTTCCTCCAACGTTAATCTGAGGTTAAACTCGGTTCATCCTATCTCGAAACTATATGAAAAAAATTGAACTAAGTTTAAACCGCGTCGAAGAAAATGACCATTATTCCGTTACCAGCGTTACCGGCGTCACTAATCCGGAATATAAGCACACGTACGGCGTTTTTATTCCGGTTTTATATATACAGACTAGGGTGATCCTTAACAGGGATGTTTTCGTATTTCTTTGCTTCCAGCAGGGGCTCAGATGCTTCCAAATTGATAAAAAATAATTCCCTGAAAATTTGAGCTCTCAATAGTAACTTTAATGACCGTTTTCTCCAACGTTAATCTGAATTTAAACTCGGTTCATCCTATCTCGAAACTATATAAAAAAAATTGAACTGAGTTTGAACGGTTTGAACCGCGTCGGAGAAAACGGCCATTAATGAGCGCCAGAGCGTATAGCGACGGTGCCAAACGTCGTGCTATAATAGAGCAGCTTTTAATTCACGAGTATTGTATACTATTTTATGGCCCGTATAACATAAAATATATTACATATTTCCAGTAATTTTTTTATATGTATAACCAATATATGAATATACAAATTCGTTTTTGGAATTGGTTTACCTGTATATCTTACACTCACGAATTGGAAAGTCAAGTAAGACGCCAAGTTTAACGGTCAACTTTTTTTTGTTTAAATTCTTTGGTTTATAATTTTTTACATATTAGTATAATGTTAACATATTAGTTTAGTAATGTTAATAGTCCACTTCACTCCAGATCAATTTTTTCTGTTATTCTCAAGTTAATAATAAACCTGAAACACAGCATGAATGCTGTAAAAAAACCAGAGACAAGTATATTTTATATCGTTTGGGCAGTTACCTGTGAGATTATGGAAATCAATGGTTTCATCAAGAAACAAAACGTTGTCAAATAATTGCAGAAGTTGTTAAGCAAAAAATTGCAACCACAAAAAATACAAAAATAAATTGCGACCAACAAAATAAAGATCACAAAAATTAAAAAATAAATTACGAACGAATAAAATTATAAACCAAAGAATTCAAACAAAAACAAATTAACCGTTATACTTGGCGTCTTACTTGACTTTCCAATTCGTGAGTGTAAGATACAGGTAAACCAATTCCAAAAACGACATTGTATTTACATATATTGGTTATAAATATTAAAAAATTACTAGAAATATGTAATATATTGTATAACACAAGTGGTTATTTGATAAATATCCTTAATAATATTGATAATGATAAAAAAATTAAACTTTGAGCTCAAATAACTATTAAACCAATAGAATTAGCTACAAATCAGAAGAGACCTTTTTTGTAGAGCGTCAAATTCTCTATGAAAATATGCATGACTCGAAATTTTGAATTTATTTGTCCCAAAGTTATAAAATACTGAAGAACGAAAGAAATTTTTCTCATGTTAATTCTATAAGAAGTGCGGACTATCTTAGAGTTACTATTGAGAGCTCAAATTTTCAGGGAATTATTTTTTATCAATTTGAAAGTATCTAAGCCCCTGCCGGGAGTAAAGAAATTCGAAAACACTCCTGTTAAGTACCACCTTAATACAGACGGGTTATTCATATATTCAATAGTAATTTGTATATCTATAATGATTAGGGTGTGCAGGAAAAAAAACAAAACGATATTTTTGTTTTCTTTTATTGCATCCAGCCGAGAAACTTGAATAAAAAAAAACAGAATCCCAAAAGCAGAGCTCATCGAAAAATTATTTCGAACGACGCATTGCGTTTGAAGATTTTCCATAAGAATATTGGTAACCCAGGAAACGATTGAGACCTCCTGGGCGCACAGTCGCTCGGACACAACAATTTGCTGCATCTGAGCGTGCCCCGCAGTGCTGTAGTTGGAACACTTGTGCTCGTCTGTTTTTGGAAAGCTAATTGGAAAGCACGCACCCATTATAAATTTCCGAGTTCATAACAAATTCGAAAATTGGGTATTCAATGATGATCATTTGACAGATAAAAGTCAAATTGGCGTGATAAGAATTCTTTTTTTTTAACACCATCTTCGCTATGGCTAAAAAATTTTTTAATGACGGATAAATTTATATCTCTTGACGGTTCTTTAATAATTTTAATTTGTAACGGTAAATCGAAAATGAGATAAACACATAATTTTATGACTTTCTGACTCATACAATGTATTTAGCTATTACTTATGTTTACACGTAATCGCTTTTTCAAAAATATATCCAACTTAATTCATCTGAACGTTTAACACAAAATGATTTCAGTATTTCGCGTTAGTTAATGAAGTATGTTATAGTGGCAAGATAACGTTTTCTTGTTGAACGTTCGGGTATTAATATCTTTAATATGTATGATCCTCCAATTACAGTTTTTCTGAAAAAAAAAACTTAACAAATATATCATGCATCAACAAAACACGCTTTATTCGTTTTGTATCACTGTACCGTTTTCTTCGTAAAATTCATCAAACGATCAATTAGAAAAAATGAACAAAAAAATGACTACTCAATCAATATAGTTAATAACGATATTATGCAATTGTTGCATTAGTAGTAAGTACATCAATTTTGGTTGCTTTTCCTTTTTCCACTTTTTTCTTCTCACAATTCGAGCGTACATAACTCGATAACTGAAGGAATGTGACTCGTGTTCGAAATAGTATTGTAGAATAAGTGAAACATTTGAAAAAAAAGTAGTAAATCCTATTTGAGATATGAAAAATGCGTTTGCGCAATGACAAAAATGAAAAGTAAACGGAGATATATGTCTGTAAACTTTGTGATTTTTGCGATATTTTTTGGAATTTTTCTTCCTCTCATCACCACTTTGTCACTCCTCCATCTGATCTTTTCTTGCATAAACTTTTTAATAGCTTCGCTTCCAACTTTTCGGAAAATCGCTATGATTTGTAATTCACGATCACTCCCGTAATAAAAAAAAAATCGATCACCTTCTCAGGGGTCTGACTAGATTCGCATCCTAAATTCAATCGTTTTTTGGCTTCACTTTGCCATTTGTGTTTTCGTTATTCTGTCGATTTTTCGCTTGCTGGCGCAACTGAGCTCTCTTCAAACTGGTCATTAGTTGACTCGATTGGTACAACCAGCTTGCCTTGAAGAAAAGAAAAAAACAAATGTATTTTCTTACAAATGTTTTTATGAATAATGCTTAAATAATAACTGACAGCAATGAGTGCTCGGTCGGCGTGTATGACTTTGGCAGATACCAAAATGTGTAGCCTGTGGCAAAGTCAATACTTGGTTGGATTATCACTAAGTCATGCACCGAATCGTTCATGAATCACTAAGCACCGGCAGTATTTCTAAGTAATGTAGATGCCTGTATTGGTCGAGTTTTTAATAGTTTTTCTTCGTCCCAGCCCAAATACAAATATAATGTTGTATTGAAAAAGAGTGACTGTCTGCAACACTTTGGAGGAGTTTCTTGAGAAAATGTGCATTAGGAATTTGAAAATTAGTTTAGTAAGATCCAAACAGTGATTATAACTAAACTTGTGAAAACCCACAAAGGTACATGGAAGAAAGATTAAAAAAAAATGAGGCAATGTTTATAAAAAAAAGACAATAGTGTAATTAATGATATACTGTTTATAAAATTAATGTGAAACAATATTGTTTGATCAAATGTTTTCACATTATATCTAAAAATAATGTGAAACCGACTGGAGATTGAACTTATTGGGAAGATTTTTAAGTTATCATTATTTAAATTAATAGAAATATAAACAAAAGTCTTACCACCATTATCATACAATTCATTAATATGGGAACCGAAAAAACTATGGATATGAATAGTCCTTTAGAATCGAAATACTGTTGCCTAGAAAAAACCCTGAAAACAATTCAATTATATTGTCAACTGAACATCAAAAGTATAAGAAAACTCAAAATAGCAAAAATACAATGATTCACAAAGGATTGGCTTACATCCAATTTGTAGCTGCGACTTCATTAATGTTCTCAGAGAAATAAACGAGTAGAACTGTGGATCCAAGAAATTAATTAATCATTTATTTTGAAAATTCATCTCTGCAATTTTTATCGTCATTATTTGACTCACGCAACACAAGAAACAGTAAAATTTGAAAGTTGGCGTGATTGCGTGTCATCAATGCAGTCATAGTGACGGCAATATGGAACGTCAGTAGTAAAGCCAGCCATGGATCTCGCCATTCAATCTGAAAAAACAAAATGAATGTTGATGGTTCGATACTATAAGTATAAACAAAACTGACTCTAACCCAAATTTCTTTTTGCTCATTAGGATCTGACAGAAAATATGTAAACATTTTAACCCTCAAGAACATTTTTGGGTCAACAAGATTCAGAATGAATGTAAGAAAATGAAATTTTTTTCTCATCAGCAACATCTCTGTATATCATGGAGATGACAAAATTGGATTCAGTTTCGCAAAAACAATATTACCGAGTTGATCTCATCTCACAAATTCACTCTGTGCCAGCAAAAGTAAAAGTGTAAATTGACATCTACATTAGATCTTCCGAATAAAAAAATTGACAATGCGATAGTTTATTAAAAATTGAATCCTGATCAAAACTGATGAAATGAACAGTTGACAAGCGGCTTGTCGAACTATCGTTTCCATTACGTATGGCGATAGTACATTGGAGGCATACAGAAAACAAAAATTTGCACAATCATGTTAGTTGCATGAATTTATAACTGAATAATCGCGGTCTTATAGAATTATGTAAATAAAATCTCAATCGTCATCATAACAGTTGTAAAAATACCAGTGATAATGCATTGTAAATCCTGAATGGCATATGAATTTCGAAGTTCCTTGTGTTTTAATACACACCAGACATAACCTATAAAATTGGAAAAGTTTCCGCTAAACTTCGATTTTAAAGAACATATATTGAATGAACTGAAAAAAAAAATGACCATTAGTAGACTTACACTTTGTAAAAAAGGCCATATACCGTCTATTAAGTCTGTAGCGATAAGATCCGGTCTTGACGACATTTCACTGTTTTGTTTCTCTGTTATGATTAATTATTGTACACTTATATGCCTCTACACACGTATGGATATAAAATATGATGGCACATAACTACGTGTCCGTAAATATATATATGCATAGATGTATATGTACGTTTGTAACTTGGGACTTGGACGGTTTAATGTGTGTTTAATGCGTTTAATGTAAAAGAGTGAAGGAGGAAACACACGTGAGGAGATGCCGCACTCGTGCATTCCATTTCCATTGCGTTTATATTTTACCGTACCGACTGCATAAAATGTATATAAACTCATGGCGCTCAAGTTTGAATTTCCTTTCAATATCCCTAGCGGATTTTGTGACTAGTTTGTTGTGGTCGGAATATTGAGCTAGTCGCTTTTGTATAAAAGTAGACCCGTTGTTATTATTCGTGGTCAGCAGGGGCACAATTCTGGAAGTCATACGAGAATTGTCGCATGTGATAAATATCGCATGCCATTTATCGCCTGTGACTTCACGACCGTACTCACGACCGAACGTCACTCGAAATTTAATGCACCACGATTTTCGTAATTCCGTATATGCGAGTTCACACCAGAGTGCCTCATGTTTTGAAGCAACGTATTAGCCAATGGCAAAACAGTTTGAAGAAAATCCTAATTAAAACTTATGGCGCGCATTCTTAAGTTTTGAAAAATTTTTGAAAATGGGATTTAAAAATCGATATAATGGAAATTTCGTTTTTGAAAACGTGTTCGAAAACGAAAACAGAATAAAAATAAATTTGAAAGTTTTGGGAAAAAATAAGCAGTAAACATAAAAACTTCAAAAGACTCGGTAGAGCTTGGGACAAGTACATTGACAGCCCTGTGTCTGCTGGCCCGAGGCTCTTGCTGAGTTTTTTTATACTTTCTCTGAATAAAACGATTCGCCGTGGTAGGGGTAAAATTGGCAAGTGATTTTTTTTAATTACAAAACTTCTGAGTCATCTGAGGCTTTGAAAATTGAACTGGAGATTAATAAATTCTCTTTTGATTCAACCCAAAATCAGCATGATCGGTGGCGTAATTGCTGAGAAAAAATCATTGCACGGACTCAAGCAGATTATGCAAAAGTTATCAACGCATTCAAGAATTTATGTGTCCGTATTTATAAACACTATCAAAGGCACTTTGATGCTCTTGAGTTTCTGATTGGTTGGATCTGACGACATCCATTTTTAGACGTTGTGATTGGTTGTTGAAATTGGTTGTTGATGATTGGAAATCTGACGTCAATTTCAGAACGTAGCATACGGCAGCACAGCAGACATGAAAAAAACGTATTCGATCGATATATATTATACAAACCATATGTGTCACTTTTTGATCGTATAAACAGAGTTTCGACATTACGAAGTGCGTGCGGGATAACTAAAAATAATTTTCGTCATCTAACGAAGTGCATATTACTATTTATTTTGTTAAAATTTGTGATATAAGCGGCCGCGTAAATATAGTCTGTCGTGATCTGTGTGTGAAAAAGAATATAAAAAAATGCGCGATGCATATGTCAACGAAACTCTTCAAGATTTCATTATTTCGTTCGATTGGAAATAAAGTGTTAACTGAAATAATCCTTCAATTAAACCAGAGTGCGAGAAATATTGTCCAGTGTAAATATATCGTCAGTTGCGTGGTTATATATCACGTGTAAATGGGTTATATATACGAATTAATAAAAGAAAAACACACGGAATTGTTAGAATGATGTTAGAATCTTTAATTGAATAAATGTTTTCTAATTTATTTCTTGTGTCATTATTTTTAAACATTTCTATATTTTGCTTGATATTAAGTTTGGCTCTGCCCTCTCCGATCCTTGTTTTCAACCTATCAGTTTGCAGTGGATCGATACATATTAATTCATTGCCTGAAATGTGTCCTCTGATTTTCTACTACTTCTTCATGCTGATTGAGGTAATATGATTCGAGAGGTTTCTAACCATGATCTTCAATTGTACATTTTGTAAATCAGATTTTCAAAAAAATTTCTGGTCTTGGTATAAGTATAGTTATTCTTTTTCCACTTGGTTTGTCGAATGGTAAATTTGGAAACTTGTTCCAAAAAGCTTTTGGATGTTTTATTTTCTGATGATATGAAAAGTCGTATCTTTGGAATGCAGTGGGCAAACAAATTTTGACAATAGAACTTATGAAATGACATGTATGTGGAGTATTTCCACTTTGCAAACTGCAAATGTGTAATTATTAGTGAAAAAATTCATTACGATAAGTCTACATTTGCTCAGTTTTGGATACGATCAAATATAATGCCTGCCAAGATTCATTAAAACATACAGAATTTCTGAATGCAATGTGTGCTATGTCATTTTAATGTAACATCATGACTTTTGACAACTTTTCATTATAATGCTGTAGATTCGGATCATTGAAATACAGCAAAGATCTGCAAACTATACAATTTATATTAGGGTGTGTCGAAAAAAATCGATATTTTTTTTTCGGGCTCCACAAGCATTTTTCTTCTTATTTTGCCAAACGATGAAGCTAGCCGAAAGGACAGCCCGAAATAAAATTATTTCGGCCGGCCCACCGCATACTTCAATTTTCCATAAGAATAACGCGTGAAAAAAAAACTTCGGTGAACATTGTTCCATATCATGTTTAAAAAAAAATGCACAGATATTCTACTTACGTATTTTTGTAGAGAATTGAATTCTCTACAAAAAAAAATCCTTAGAGTCATTGTCCTAGAACCAACCGTTCAATGGCTACAGCAGTTTGAAGTTTCTAACGTCACCTAGTCAGATTTCGCATGTATCATTTCTTACTTTCGAGGTCGCTCCCTTTAACGGTGCTGTTTAAATTGAGCTAAAGCCTATGTTTTTTTATATTTAAAAAAAATTAAGACTGAAGCAGTTCGGCATTACGCCAACGTGTGCGTTTACAGCGCTCAAACGGTTCGATATTACGCCAACATGTAATTATAATAAGTTAATCAATTCAATTGTAAGCACGGGAAATAAATTGAACTGTTTTCTCTCTCTCTCTCTCTCTCTCTCTCTTTTCCTATGTATATTTGTATCTGTGCATTTGGTTTGATTAATTGAATTTCATAATTTATTCAAACAAAGTGGAAAGACAAACAATTTATGTCGTTCGTTCAAACAAATGAGAACAGTATGTACCCGATATTTTTGCCTAGATAACGATCCTAGAAGCTATTTTTGAAAAACTATACTTAAAAATAGTTTTCAGTCCAATTTAAACAGTACCATTAAAAGGAGCGACCTCGAAAATAGGGAATGATACATGCGAAATCTGGCTAGGTGACGTTAGAAACTTCAAACTGCTGTAATCGTTGAACCATTGGTTCTAGGCCAATGACTCTAAGGACTTTTTTTATAGGGAATTCAATTTTCTATTCTACAAAAATACGTCAGTAGAATATCTGTGCAATTTTTTTTACAGATGATATGGAACAATGTTCACCGAAGTTTTTTTTCACGTGTTATTCTTATGGAAAATTGAAGTATGCGGTGGGCCGGCCGAAATAATTTTATTTTGAGATGTCCTTTTGGCTAGCTTTATCATTTGACATAACAAGAAGAAAAATGCTTGTGGAGCCCGAAAAAAAAAATATTGATTTTTTTCGACACACCCTAATTTATATACTGTGCCATTCATTTTGCTTTTTGATTCTATAGAGTTATAACTGTAACATATATATAAAATGAAAAATTCATTACAAAAGTCTTCGGTTGCTCATTTATGGATAGATTTGAAATTGCTGTCTTCAAAACTCATTGCGTAAATACATTGAATCGCAGCAGATACCTACGAACTCTGAAATTTCTGTGCATAAATATGTGTGCTAAGTATCACCCCCTATTTTTGATTATGGTAATATGTAATGGAACTTGGTTCAACAAGTTTTGAAGTGTTTCTTTTCAAATAGTATTGAAGTTTGCATTACTGGTATAGAGTGAATAGCTCCAAACTTTCATATTTCTGTGTCGCAGCATGTGTGCCAACCATTCAAATTATTTACTCCAACCGTAATATGTATTCTAGAAAATTCATCACAAAAGTTTTCAGATTTTCTAAATTCCTAAATTTTCCTTTTTCTAAATTCTCATCTGAGTTTTCAGATTTCTAAATTTATTTCGAAATTATCCTGAAATTGTTTTCCTCCAAAATCAATGCAAGTACCTTAAACCTCTTTGAATTCTGATGCTCTGTTGAATTCTGGCATAATAAATGTTAGAAGTTTTCTCGCTGGTGCTTTTTATCGGTAACTATCAAACTGTAGACAATTGGACCTCAGCGGCCACTTGCGAACTTTGAAAATATTTTTGATCAGGGGCACATTGTGGATGACACGAAAATCTCTAAATGCAGAATGCAAAAGCGACATTTAAAAATGGTCAATTCTGTTGGATTTGTTGTGCATTGAATTTTATCTATCTTTCACTTGAATTTTGGAGAAAAAAGATAAAAAAAATCTGTTCTATTAAAGATGGGAAAAATCGCCAAAGTCTAAGGATAGATCTGTGGCGATAATTTTTCACATCAAAATTGACGAAAAATAGGTCCTTTTTCGTCGAAACAAATGTTATAAGCCGAAAATCATATCTCGAACCCCATCTCGCATTGCTGTATGCTCTCGGGTTCCAATGGACAAAACATAAGGGGAAAAATCGCCAGGGTCCAAGGACAGATCTGCGACGAAGTATTTCCAGTACAATTTTGACGAAAAATAGATCTTTTTTCGTGGAAACCAACGTTATAAGCAGAAAATCATATCTCGGCCTCCAACCCGCTTTCCCCGAACTCTTGGGTTCTCAATAAGCATAACATATTGGAGTACAAGGAAAAAAAACGCCAAAGTCCAAGGACAAACCTGTGTCGGAATATTTTCAGTACAATTTTGACGAAAAATAGGTCTTTTTTAGTAGAAATCAAAGTTACAAGCCAAAAATCATATCTCGGCCTCCAACCCGCTTTCCACCATACTCTTGGGTTCCCATTGCGCATAACATATTGGATTACAAGGAGAAAAACCGCCAAAGTCCAAGGACAGACCTGCGAAGAAATATTTCCAGTACAATTTTGATGAAAAATAGGTCTTTTTTCGTGGAAACCAACGTTATAAGCAGAAAATCGTAAATAATTCATAGAAATTTAAACTAAAATCCTATAGCCAGCAAAACATAAATCAGGAACATTTAAGAAAAAAGACGTGATATCAAACCATAAACTTCCCCTATGGAAAAAAAGGCTAGGACAAGTACATTGATAGTGTCTTGTTTGCTGAAAATTCCAACCATAAAAAATACTATGAATGCTTTTTTTTTATTATAAAAAAAAATTATTTGATAAAAAAATATATAAGACTTCCTGAAAATTATTACAACACAACAATTCAGAAAAAAATTTACGAATCAGGAAATAAGATTAAAATAAAAATCGAATTCCATAAAAAAAAAAATCAGGAAAAAGAGTGTTTTCAAATAAAAATCTTTTTAATAACTAAATAATTTTTTTTTAATCATAAAATATATCAAATTGTTATTCTCATAGCGTACGTTCATAGCATTTAGAAGTGAGTTGATTTATTTTCATAACTGGTAAGAGCTATCCTGCTCAAAGCAATTTTTGGAGTTCTTCGTTTTTCAATCCTCGCCTTTTAACTCTGCTATCTCTATTATCAGACCGGTAAGAGTCTCAAGTAAACAGGGAGTTGAGAGTACTCATGTTTCCACCTTTTTTTTATTTCATTATTATTGAAAAAGATAAAAACACGGCAATTCAGTTGATTGAGCGATATTTTGCTGAAGGGCAATTTGAATTGGTAATTTCATTATTTTTCGAAATTTTATAAGTCATTAATAAAAAACATTTGTAACATTTTTCACAATTGTTATTAGTTACATCCAAAACTCATTTATAAAATTATTCAAAATTGTTATTGGTCACGTCTAATAATTCAGTGATAACCTTTTTCAAAATTGTTATTAATTACATCCAAAACTCATTTATAAAATTATACAAAATTGTTATTGGTCACGTATAAAAATTCAGTGATAACCTTTTTCAAAGTTGTTATTAGACATATCTAAGCTTACATAACCTCACTTTTGCCAGTTAGTATATTTTTCTACATATGAGGAATTCTCTGTCGAACCGGCCACCTTTTTTTCGACCATCTCAGATCTACCTCATAACTTGTTATATCAAAGTACAACTCAAAAGTACTTTATGTGGATTTTTTCAGATTTTTAAATTCATAATTTTAGAAAATACCGTTTTTTTTTCAAATCATTATATCTCGGAAACTTGGAGTAACTGAAAAAAAATGAATTTCGGAATGATTTTTGAATGATTTTTCGGAACACTAAACGTAGTCATTTTTATGTGAAAAAACCTCAGCTTTTCGATAAAAATATTTTAAATATTCTTATAACTTTAACTTATAACTTTAACTTTGACTTTAAAATTGCTTTTTTCCTAATGTACCATTTTTTAAATATTTTAGAATATGTTTTTCGTAAAGTTCAGACTTTTTTTTACAAAAAAACAGTGCTATTTTATTTTGAGATTCTTAAAAAATCAACTATAAAACAATCAAGTTGAATGATACGTCATGAATTATCGGTGTGTGCCGTACTGTGGCTCGTTACGTCGTTTATGGGTTGAAATTCAATGATCTCGACATATAACATTATATTCAGTAGCTGTGTACTTGAATACGTATCTAAAACACATGACATTCTTGTGATTTTTCGTAAAGGATTACTTTCTCTAGTAAAAAAGTGTTACAATTATTGTAATTTAAAACTTTTTATAAAATCACTTATTTTTATTGTTGCGTGCTTAGTTTTCATATCGTTCGTGTAAAGCTATTGAACTCAAAACTCACACGCTTTACTGAGATGTATATATTTCTTGAACTGACAATGACAAAAACAGAGAAAGAAAATAATCTCAGTGAAACCCCATGTGACGCTCGTGTAGATCAAAACACAAATGCACGATGATGTATAAGAAGTTGTTCGATCTATTCACTCGAAACTTGCTTCAAGTGGCCAATTCACAACTGAAGGTTATAAAAAAAACCATTCCAAACGTAATGAATAAAAAAAATGAATCTTCTAAATCTTGTTAATGTATGAAAAACGTTTGATTCAAAGGAACAAAACGTTGTCAAATAAATGCAAAAGTGACGAGTACATCGAATAACGAATAAAAAAAATTCAAAACATAATGGTATGTAAAAAAAAATTACGAAACCAACTGTAAATAATTTCAACAAAACAATTGAGGAAAGCTTTCACAAATCATGAAAAAACATTATATTAAAAAAAATACAAATCCGTAAACATATTGTGAAGGAAAAAAAATTCAAATAGAACGTGAGAAATTCATTCCTACGGAAAGCATCCGGAACTTGAGAAAGTTCTAGTTAATCAAAAAAGTTACCATCCGAGTTACATATGTGCAGCACTAAAATTTATAACATCAATCGGAGAATGAGTATTTTATTAGTATATAATCCACAATTTTTCACAATATGAAATTGTTCTAAGAAGCCTTCAAATCCAAAAAAAATCAGGATCCCCTGGTATTCACAATATTCGACGTCGATTTCGTATCGGTACTAATGATGTTTAAATATGTGCTAAAAGTCCGGCCCAACACCTTTCATTCAAATTGCTCTTCAAATAAAAAACAGGACTTTTCTAGATCTGATGGATCACATGTATGCATACAGAGGGAATTGAGAAAATGACCTCCTAGAGATTTTGACTTAATTGCATTCATTATAGAAAAAATGCAAACAAATTTTTCTGTAATATACAAGAGATATTATTGTGAATTAATGAAAAAGTGTCTTGAAATTCGATGAAAAGTTCCCTAGTGAATTACTATTCCCCCTTTCTTAAAGAAAAAAATTTCGATATATCGAAATGTAAAGCTTCTATCCGTTGCAATGGTTTTGTTTATTTGTTGTCCCGAATTGTTGCGAAAAGATAGTTGCCGCCGAGCATATGTGGAATGATGTCCAAATTCAAGTGGGCGTGTAACGCCAGCGTTAATGCTAGTTTCATAAAAATAACGCATGAATTAACGTCTAGTTTAATTTTTATTTGAATGAGCAATTTGAATGAAAAGTGATGAGCCCGACAAGTACTTTTAGCACATATTTAAACATCATTTGTACCGATACGAAATCGACGTCGAATATTGTGAATACCAGGGGATCCTGATTTTTTTGGATTTGAAGGCTTCTTAGAACAATTTCATATTGTGAAAAATTGTGGATTATATCCTCTAATAAAAAGTTCATGAGCTCGAAATGTATCGAATTATATCGAAATATCGAATTCTTGAAGCCTCTTTATTCGTGCTGTGATTGGTCGCTTTGAAATCTCGAATTTAAAGTCCTGCTCTTAGTTTGATAGTTTCAACTGTCAGATTGACAGTTCGTGTATGCGCAGTTGATTATATCAACCAACAGCGTTTAATTACATGGCCCACAGAGAAACAGCACATTCAAATAAAAAAGTATTCGTATTCGAGTGTAAAATAACATAACCCATGTTTTTCAGGCTCCAGTTTTTTTCAGCACGAAAATAGGAAATAATATTTACATTGAATTGAAATGCGAATTGCTTTTTATTTCGTACTTCGAATGGTAATAGATTTATCGTAGGATGATTATGAAAATATACGAATTTTCTCAAGGTCCGAAATTTCGTGTTAATTTTACAAATTTCAGTGACGAGGTCGACGGTTTGTGGTAGTCAAAATCCAGGTCGACTTAATAGTGATTTTTTATGCCCAGATCGACAACAACTACATGGCTTCTGTTGTCTAGGTTGACGACTTCATGTTTTTCGATGCCCAGGATGACATTTCTACTTCCTGTCTACGTCGACAGCTCCAGATTCCACTATCTAGGTCGACGGCTCCATAGTTTTCAATGTCTAGGTATATTTTTCCTTGGTTTTCGATGTCTAGGTCAACGGCTCCATAGTTTTCGATGTCTAGGTATATTTCTCCAAGGTTTTTGATGTCTAGGTCGACGGTTCCATAGTTTTCGATGTCTAGGTATATTTCTCCAAGGTTTTTGAAGTCTAGGTCGATGGCTCCATAGTTTTCAATGTCTAGGTATATTTTTCTTTGGGTTTCGATGTCTAGGTACATTTCTCCATAGTTTTTAACATCCAGGTCGACGACTCCATAGTTTTCAATGTCTAGGTATATTTGTACGTGATTTACGACCTCTAGGTCGACGGCTCCATAGTTTTTAATGTCTGCGTATATTTCTCCATAGTTATCAATGCCTAGGTTTGATAGGTCTCGATATCTAGGTACATTTCTCCATAGTTCTCGATGTCTAGGTATATTTCTCCTTGGTTTTTTATGTCTAGGTATATTTTTTCATAGTTTCCGCTATCGAGGTTGACGGCTCCATAACTTTTGATGTCTAGGTATATTTCTCAACGGTTTTCGATGTCTAGGTCGACGGCTTCATAGTTTTCGATGTCCAGGTGTATTTCTCCATGTTATTTGATGCCTAGGTATATTCCTCCAAGGTTTTCGATGTCTAGGTCGACAACTCCATAGTTTCCGATATCTAGGTGTATTTCTCCATGGTTTCAGATGTCCAGGTATACTTCTCCACAGTTTTCGATGTTTAGGTATGTTTTCATACAGTTTTCACACAGTTTTCGATGCCTAGGTATATTTCTTCATGGTTTTCGATGTCTAGGTCGACGGCGGCAAAGTTTTTGATATCTAGGTCGACGGCTCCATGGTTTTCGAGGTCTAGGAGGTCGACGGTTCCATAGTTTTCGATGTCTAGGCCGACGGCTTCATAGTTTTTGATGTCTAGATATATTTCTTCATAGTTTTTGCTATCGAGGTCGACGGCGGCAAAGTTTTTGATGTCTAGGTCGACGGCGCCATGGTTTTCGAAGTGTAGGTCGACGGCTCCATAGTTTTTAATGTCTAGGTATATTTCCCCATAGTTTTCGCTATCTAGATTGATGGCTCCACAGTTTTCGATGTCCAGGTATAATTTTCCATAGTTTTCGATGTCTAGGCCGACGGCTTCATAGTTTTTGATGTCTAGATATATTTCTGTACGGTTTTCGATCTCTAGGCCGACAACTCCATTGTACGTATATTTTTCTATGGTTTTCGATGTCCAGGTATATTTCTTCATAGTTTTCGCTATCTAGGTTGACGGCTCCAGAGCTTTTGATGTCCAGATAAACTCTACGGTTTTCAATGTCTAGGTCGGCAGCCCCATAGTTTTTTATGTCCAGGTATATTTCTGTACGGTTTTCGATGTCTAGATCGACGGCCCCATATTTGTCGATTTACAGACATTAGGGTGTGTCAATAAAAAAATTGTTTTTTGTCTTCAAAGAACATCCTTCAATTGTTCCAGTGTCATAAAATATGATGCCTGTCCAAATTTCAGCCCTTTAAAATATTTTTTAGAGGTCGCTCATCCCGATTCTCTCTGTTTCCCATGTAAATAACCCGGGGAGCACATCGCTGGCGACTTTGGAATTTTGCAACCTGCAGACTGGTCTATGTCTGATCATTCCCAAAACAGGTTTTTGTAGGAAATCGAACGCTCTATAAAAAAGATCTCTTATCATTTGGTAATAAATATTCTCTTTCAACAGTTATTCACTGTCAAAGTTGAACCGATAGTAGATTTTTAACTTTTGCTACTTTTCCAGCGAAGCTGTTAGATTCATCAGAATACATTGCAAGAACTTTTTTAAAAATCACGTCATTCTCATCGAAATTATCTCAAAAAAAATTCAGATTGTCAGAAATTAATAATTTTCTGCTTTCCGAACTCATTGTTTGAAGGCGAATGGCGTTTATTATTTGGAAATACTTTGTAATGTTTACTATGGATGGAGATTCTAAAAGACGTTAGAATTTTTTAATTCTCTGTCAAATAATTTTTTTTATTATTAAAAAAATCGCCTGGAGCTACACCGTAAATGTAGGTCCTATGTTATCGGCGGAACGGAAAGACTTATTGCTTACTTCACTCCACTTCACTTTACGCGTTCGCTTCGGTTGACTTTGCTTTGTTCTGATTTATTAGAAAAAAGTTTAAGGAAGGATTTAAGTGAGTTTGTATCTAAAGATTCGCTGACATTTTTCAAAACTTTCATGTACCCCACGACTTCCTGGGAGTCGATATTTCACTGTGGTCTAACCACAAAGATATAAAGAGAATGTGGAATTTTTTTACAAATCTGAGGGTGGTGAACGGTGTTGCAGAGTGTAGTATTGCGTCAATAGAACGGTATAATCATTGTTTAATGAATCATGAGGAACAATTGCAGCATTTTATGAAGGTTGTTCAAGAACACCGCCAACGTTTCCCAGATTGTTAAAAAAAAATCTGAAATGAACATTCTTTTTTTCATATGGGCGTTTGTTATGTTTATTCATTTCTATATGTACGCTTGCAGATTTTCAATAATGCATGCTGTCAAGATGACCCCACTCAATGAAAAAAGTCATTCCCCTCCAAACAATGAATTCGGAATACAGTAAATTATTAATTTATGACAATCTGAATTTTTTTATGAGATAATTTTTGTAAGAATGACGTGATCTTCAAAAAAGTTCCTAAACGTATCGCGATAAATCTAACAGTTTCGCTGAAAAAGTGGCAAGAGACCTTTTTTATAGAGCACTCGATTTTCTACAAAAACCTGTTGTGGGAATTATCTTACATTGACCGGTCCACGAGTTGCAAAATTTAAAAGTCGCCAGTGATATGCTCCCCGGATTATTTAAATGGGAAATAGAGAATCGCGATGAGCGACCTCTAAAAAATATTCTAAAGGGCTGAAATTAGGATAGGCGTCGTATTTTATGATACTGGAAATTGAAAGATGTTCTTTGAAGAGAAAAAAAAAAATTTCGACAATACGGTAAGAAAGAAGAACGTGAGACGTTATTTCTAGAAATTCCTGCCAATGACAAATAAAAGTTGAAAAAGTGCAAACATCATTAACTCATTGAAGGGAACACTTTTCTATTGAAATTTTTTCAAAACTGATAGGCAATCTAACGCTTTTTGGGATCGTTAATTACGATTCTTGTATCAGGATTGAAAAATTTAAGATGGCGGACGTAATATGAAGACTGTTAGATCAAGTTTGAATTTTGGAAAATTTGAAGAATTTTTTTGAAAATTCGAGCGTGCGGAAAAAACTTAAAAAAAATGATGGTACTCAATATCAAGTACAGGTAAAACAAATTTTAAGCACTTGGAGACTCCTTTTAAGAATAACCCAATTTGTTTTGAAAAAAAAACATGTATTTTATATTTAAATTATTTTTTCTCATAAGTATCTCATAATATATGAGCCCTGAAGAATCTATAAAGTACTTAAAAGTATAAATGTATTGCAAAATACAACGAAAAAAAGGAAAAAACTTGAGAAAGAACGTGGTACATATATGTACCTTCCCTCAAAGTGTTAATGTAAATGAAAAATAAATACAATAAGATTAAAATAGATTAAAATAGCGATCTAGATGACGCTTAATGAGAATAATGGGCTATTTACATCATTTTTTGAAGTTATCGAAAAAATGGTACACAGGATCTGAATTTTAACCTCGAATATTGGTTTGATAGTTAAAAATACGTAGGAAAAGTTTTACGGTATCCGCCGCACATCCAACTTTTTTATTTTGTGTGCCTGTGTAATTAAACATATCCGTAATATTGAATGAAAGGCAGAATTCTATAATAGAAAAATTTCCTCTTCTTTGAATCACAAAAAGTGACAGACAGCTTACATATAGAAAAATATTAGATATTGGGGTGATAAAAAAAAATAATTTTTATTTTCGTTCGAAACCAAGCTCATAAGTTTCGTTTAAATATCAAAATAGACCAGCTAAAACATGAGTCCTTAATATTAATATTAAGTTAGTGCGCATCGCTCTTGTCGATTTCCCATAAGATACCAAAAAGTTCTTGGCATATTTTTGTAGAGAATTCAACGCTCTATAAAAGACGACCGATATCACTTTTCGATAAATCGACTCGGTCAACGATTATCCAAGGACAAAGACAAAATTCAAGGTCAATATATTTTTTTCTTCAAAAAACTTTGAGATTTTTTAGTTCAAAGAGCCTGCAATGGACTGAAACTATGTTTGGAAGCTCCAAAAATTCGAAAAAACACACCTATCGATAGTGTGATCTGGAAACGCCAGACTTTTGCCAAACCGTAGCTGAGTATCAGCCACACCGTGGACCCAAAGACTCGACATACAGTAGTCACTTAGGAGTCAGAGGGGAGCCAAGGTGTAATTTTTTACTTGGGTAGATATCGAAAATTGTGGAGCTGTCGACCTAGCATCGAAAATAGTAGAAGAATATGCCTAGAAATCGAAAAATATGGAGCCATCCCTCTGTACTCGTGTTTATTCTTATTGAACTGCTCCGAAATAGGTTGGCTTCAAGATGCTGTCGCAATAAAAGGAGCGGTTCAGCGCTACCAGAAAACCGCTCGCGCGCTTCAGCGCGCGGGATGCACCCTAGTACTAATAAAATACTCATTCTCCGATTGATGTTATAAATTTTAGTGCTGCACATATGTAACTCCGATGGTAACTTTTTTGATTAACGAGAACTTTCTCAAGTTCCGGATGCTTCCCGTAGGAATGAATTTCTCACGTTTTATTTGAATTTTTTTTTCCTTTACAATATATTTACGGATTTGTATTTTTTTTTAATATAATGTTTTTTCATGATTTGTGAAAGCTTTCCTCAATTGTTTTGTTGAAATTATTTACAGATGGTTTCGTAATTTTTTTTACATACCATTATGTTTCGAATTTTTTTCATTCGTCACCCGATGTACTCGTCACTTTTGCATTTATTTGACAACGTTTTGTTCCTTTGAATCAAACGTTTTTCATACATTAACAAGATTTAGAAGATTCATTTTTTTTATTCATTACGTTTGGAATGGTTTTTTTTATAACCTTCAGTTGTGAATTGGCCACTTGAAGCAAGTTTCGAGAGAATAGATCGAACAACTTCTTATAAATCATCGTGCATTTGTGTTTTGAACTACACGAGTGTCACATGGGGTTTCATTGTGAGACTACTGTCCAGGTGGGATAAAACATAAATGTACTTTTTCCAATTTTTCCACAGCATTCGTGCTATTACTTATGATTTGATTTGACTACTTTTTGTGCACTGTGAACTTGAAAAAATTTTACAGAATATTGGAAAATCAAATTCTTCATGTTAGGGCACGATATAGATAATATTCTGTTATTGTTAATTCATTTTTTGTTCTTTCCAAGGAATGCACACTACACGAGTAACATATGTAGGGTTTATTCTCTGAGACTTCCGTTCAGATGTAATGATTATCACCCATTAGAATGTACTTGCAAAAACACATTTATTGAATAAATTTTTAATTAAAATTATTCCCCGTCTCGTTGAAAAAAATATTGAAAAAAGGGAACAAAATTTTTTTAATTAAATTACGGCTAATTTATTTGAAAACTCAAAAAATCGCAACAAATTATAAATTTCAATGTCGTTAAGGAGGCTCGGTCGCGAATGTCTGCGCAACAGAAAAAAATAATTTTTTAATATCTCATAGTTAGATTATCAATAATGACATGTGCGAAATTTCAGATGGGGTCATCGACCATTTAAGAACGAAAAAAATAGTGAAAGTTAGGATTTTTAACACGGGTCTTATGGAAGAGTCACTCTCAAAACGCGTGTTCTAAGGGATATATATGCACTTACGCAACAGAAATAAACAAAAAAATAGAGTATTGTTCTCCAAATCGTAAGGATTCAGAATATATCAAAAAAGTTTGGAGTTATCGACCTAACTAAAAAGATATTGACTGTTAAAATGTCTACAAACTCGATGTTCTGGGACGTTTCGTGACGGTGAGACGATTCCGCAACGTCGCAGAAATCAAATGTTCAGCACAGCGCTGAAGCGCATGCGCGATATTTGAAGTATCGACTGTCTAACCTGAAATTTGTAAAAAAATACACGCACGTCCGGGCGTGTGTATACGCGTACATAGAGGTTAAAAAAACGAATTAATTGTATAAAAACGACAAGTTTTAACGATTAACACAATTTATATACTTATTTTCCAACAATAATAGATAATGTTATATATCACAGGTAATGAGACCGAAAAAAAATCGTAATAGATCGTTGAGTATTTCTGTATGAAATCAAGTCATTTTTAGCTGTTGAATTATTTTCTCTATATTTCGACGTTGCCACTTTTTTGTGAGCAGGATCGTAACGTCAAACTGTACCTTTTTTTCTGATCTTTTTTTATTGATGTGTGACTGATTATTTTTGTTTTAAATGATTAATAATCGTTTTATAATGCATTCTGGTAATGCAAATATGCGCATTTAAAAAAAAACGGGGTGCCCCGTTCATGCACCCACAGAACCCGGCCCTACGCGACCGAGCTTCCTTAAATAACGACAGGATTTCAACGACTAAGGCATTCGAATATTTTTCTTCGGACAACGCGATATTGATAGATTGGAATAATTAAATCTAACATAAGGTGGTCACCCCGTGTGGCAGCCGGATTTTGTGGGTTTTTTTCGCGATTTTATAGCGGCAAGGAAAAAAATATAGCCTTTTGAAATTTGAAGAGTTTATTCAATGGTATTTCAACACTATGGTAGGATTTTTTAACTCTGATATCTCTGGTAGATTCGGTATAAAGCTACTCCACAGGAAAATGTTTCTTCATAGTCTCCACGATTCTGGGGGATCGGTTTATCTGAGATCAAAAAACCAAGGAGCGTATTGATTAGTAAAGCAGTGGTTATCACCTGAATTAAAATTATACAAAAATATTAAAATTTGAAGGATTTTTCTGTTCTGAAATACCTGATTTCAATGTTTCAAAATGTTGCATAGCTCGATAATCCTTCAGTTTTTAATATTTCTGTATGACTTTAGTTCAGGCGATAGCCACTGCTTTATAAATCAAAACGCTCCTTGGTTTTTTGATCGCAGATAAACGGAACCCCCGGGAATCGTGGGGATCATGGAGAGCATATGGGATCCTGTGGACTAATTTTACACCGAATTAATACGAGACATCAGAGTTAAAAAATTCTGTCATAAAGTTTAAATACCAATGAACAATTTCTTTAAATTTCAAGTCTATGTTTTTTCTCGCCGCGAAAAAATCACGAAAAAACCCCAAAAAATGCGCTTGCCACACGGGGTGACCCTCTCAAGCCGAATCAGTTTTTTTGAAAATAAAAATCGTTTCATTATACATCCAAGTTGTTTCAGGTATTTACATACACACACATACACACACGCGGACATATTTTATTTCGAACTCAAATTTTACTTTGTTGGAATTGAAATGAAAACTCTCCGTGATTATCAATTTAGTCTTTTTTATGAATAAAAAAAAACCACCAAAAAACGAAAAAAATACGGATTTCCTCAGTTTCGATTTGCCAATAGAAATTTTGTAATCAAGCACTTTCGAATAGTCTGTCATGCGTTTACAGGCCATGCGAAAATACTTATTTTCTATATGTTGTAGTCCCTCGCTCTCCTTCGTCATTGCTGTTATTTTATTATATATTCTCCAATAACAAACATCGATAAGTTTGATGATACAATCAGAGAGAAAGAGAGAGAGAGAGAGAGCTGATGAGAAAGAGTGGAGGCATGGATTTTTTTTCTAATGTTTCAGAATCCGGATTACATCTCAAGATATATATAGAAAAAATCTCTAAGCTTTCTAAATATTTTATACCATCAATCCGTATGTTGTTGACAATTTTCGGTTTATTTTCCATCACATAACACTCTTGGATTCCTCGACCTTTATTTCTCTTTTATTCTTTTTCCCTTTTTTCTCACCACTTTCACTTAAATATTGTCCTGTTTTTATCGATTTTCTACAGAACCGGAAAAAATTGGAACAGTGTCGATGAATTGTCACTTTCGCGATCTTTATAACCTCATCTAGTTAGCATTTAAACAACCCGCCATACGTCATACGTCACGAAAATATATAGGTATATACTTGTATTATGACACCAGAAAAACAATATATAGGTATATAAAATGTATTATGGCACCAGATTTGTCACTAAATAACAAATAAATGAACATGAAAAATGTGTGCGAAAATCCGACTCATTTTTTGATGCTATTAAAAAATAAATAACAGCGGCACACAAAAAAAAAGTGGTAAGTATCTAGAACCGGACCCATCAATCTCTACTTATTTTGGCCCGCTGAATCCGAATCTGGGGTCAGATGATTGACCAATATACCTCCAAAATTTTGAGTAAATTCCAAAAACCGCAAAAATTGCGGAAAATCGCTGTTAAGAACATAATAAAAGTTCTCTTCGCCTTACGCGGGGGTGTTTTTCATGTAATTTGACATGCTGAATCTGAATCGAAGGTTAGATTGATTGATATATCTCCAAAATTTTTAGTAAATTTCAAAAAACCGTAAAAATGACGGAAAATTGCTGGTTAAAGCGTGATAAAAGTTGTCTCCGACCTTAATCAGGGGTGTTTTTTTTATGTAATTTGATGCGCTGAATCTGAATCTGGAGTCAGATCGGCTGATATACCCGCAAAATTTTGAGTAACTGCAAAAATCTCTAAAATTGGGTCAAAATCGCTAGCATGGGTAGAAGAAGAGTTTTATTGATCTAGATCGAGTACGCTCTTTTTGTATTTTGATGCGCTGAAACCGAAACCGGGCGTCTATTAAACTCGTACGTCTCCAAAATTTTGTTTCCATGGAAAAAACCGGCTAAAATTGTTCTTTATGAATTTCGAGCAGCTCAATCCGAATCCAGTAGCAAGTAGTCGCGATTATACATACTTCGGCCGAAGATCGTTAAAAATAACAAAAAATATCAATAAAAACGTAAAAAAATAGTTTTTTGAATGTTTTACACATGCATGATTCATCTTAAACTGTACATAAAAAAAAGATCTGTATATTCCGTATGCAATAAACTAGAAACTGGGGAAAATTGTATAAAAAACTTGAATATAAAACTATCGCAGGCATGATTGTTCTTTCAATTCTACTTAATTGATTCTTTTTTCACTTTCCACAATAATATGAGAAGAAAAAAATCTTCATCTATCTTAAACCGTCCTTCTCTTGTAACGGATTCTCTTCTCTTCGAATGACTTATGCAGTGGGTTTCTCTTCCTCTTTCTATCTTCTCTTCCTCTTTCTTTCTTTAGCGTCCAGCAAAAATCTGCCATCATATTGATATTCCACCTTCCCTGATACCGATTTTCCATTTCGCTGATACTTGATGAAATCTTTCTCCTTGTTCTTCACTTAAATCTCCAAGGTTTTCAGGAAAGTAGTCGAGGTGGGAGTGTAGAAAGTGCAGTTTGAGATTCATCAAGCAACCCAAGTTTCTAAAATTTTCCAACAACTTTTCAACTAAATCCTGGCAATTGTCAATTTTCTCATTTCCCAAAAAGTTCTGAGAAACGTTTTTGAAACTTTGCCATGCTGCCGTTTCAGTATCGTTCATTTTTTTAATGAAATTTTCATCGCCAAATAAATTACGAATTTGTGGTCCATCAAATATACCCTCCTTTAATTTCGCATCACTCATCATGGGAAGCTTTTCTCTCAAATACTTGAAACAATCCCCATCTTTGTCCAGAGCTTTGACATACTGCTTTATAAGACCAAGATTAATGTGGAGTGGTGGTAGCAGATATTTTGAAGGATCGATCAATGATGTTTGTATGATGGTGTTACGGACTAGATCGAAGTTTGTTCTTGTTGACCACTCTTTCTGAACATAGTGTTTTTTTCTGTCTCTACTGTCCCATAAACATAAAAAGCAGGGATTTTTTGTGAACCCCGATTGTTAACCTAAAAGCAGTGTTGCAATTTTGAGATCACCACAAATTTACAAGTGATGTTCCGAATACTTTATTTTCTCCAATACCAATTGTAAATTTTCGTAATTTTCTTTCAACTTGGTCGAGTGAGCTATTGGAATAGGAGCATATGTGTTTCCGTTATGGAGTCGAACGGCTTTGAGACTTCTTTTTGACGAATCAATGAAGAGTCTCCACTCGACGTTTTTGTATATGTTAGGTTTGAATTTATCCATTAACGTGATCTATCAGCTGTTCAGTTGGTAAAAATCCTGCTGCACGTTTTATTCCGAGTAGGTTGATATTTGAAAGAAAATATGAGTTACACGCTATTCTCATTTTATTAGAAAACAAAGTGTAACTTTTATTTTTCTCAAAAAATCAAGGATGTCCGAGTAAAACGTGTAACCATTTTGCAGCTATCTCTTTCGCACTCACGCAAGCACCACGCAAGTGATAGATCACTTTAAGCATTTCACATCTGAACAGAACACAGAACACCAATGAATTCTCTTCGTCGTTTATGAAGAATTGCCGAAACTCTTTCTTTCTGTCACTATAAAAATAAGCCGATGTTCCTTTCGATAGCAAGTTTTTCTTTTTCAATGCTGCCGCCTAGCATTCAGCTCCGTCCTTCGGCAGTCCAAAATCTCGTATGAGATCATTCAATTGTTCTTGGTTGAAGGTTTGGGGAGCTTTTCTTTCATCATCTGGGAAGTAATCGTCATCTTCGGAACTTTCTGCTTGATAGATCTCGGCAACATCCATGACTGTCTCTTGATCAGAAAGCTCCACATCCATCGGTTCGGTAGTTCTGATTTCATCCACGCCCACTATTTTTACTGGTTTCTGCATTGATGAAACATTGGCATACACAATTTGACTTATGGAATTTTTCGTGAAACCAGTGATGTCGGTCATACAAACATAGCAATTCTCTTGACCTATCAGTGCAGATAGTATCATAGGTTTTGTGAATTGCAAGGATTCTTGCTTTCTGGACTTATTCCATCGTATCAACATTATCTTACACTGACCACAAACTGTATGTGGTATCCAATTCGCACTCCAGTCTACTATTTTAATACCGAAGCAAACCTCATAAAAGAATTTTAATCATGCCTGCGATAGTTTTATATTCAAGTTTTTTATACAATTTTTCCTAGTTTCTAGTTTATTGCATACAGAATATACAGATCTTTTTTTTTTATGTACAGTTTAAGATGAATCATGCATGTGTAAAACATCCAAAAAACTATTTTTTTACGTTTTTATCGCTATTTTTTGTTATTTTTAACGATCTTCGGCCGAAGTATGTATGATCGCGGCTACTAGCTACTGGATTCGAATTGAGCTGCTCGAAATTCATAAAGAACAATTTTAGCCGGTTTTTTGGAATTTATTCAAAATTTTGGAGGTATATTGGCCAATCTGACCCCGGATTCGGATTCAGCGGGCCAAAATACGTAGAGATTGATGGGTCCGGTTCTAGGTATACTTACCACTTTTTTTTTGTGTGTCGGTGTAATTTATTGAAAATTTTTATTTTTTATTTTTAGTTTAGTCACTTGTTGAAAAATAATTATTGCCAAATGAGAACGGCATATTTCTCTATCGATCACTCTAACCCTTTAGCATATATTCGTATTCGAATCACAATGGCGCTTCAACAGTTTTTTAATAACTATTTTAAATTTACCCATACATATCACGAATTTTGATAATATTCATAAAAACTTGAGTCCATTTCGATAAAATAACAGCTTTTAACTTACGTCTCATCTTTTCTTTGGGAATATATTTCTTTCTAATCAATTATTCAACAAAATTTTCTTTTCATAATTTGGGTCTTATCACAATTTAGAATCGTGATTTAATATTTTTCACCCGGTTTATTTAACATGTAACTAAATTTTTTTAATTACATTTTAAAACAATAAGAAGCAAAAAGAATATATTTTCGATGCTTTAATTCGTCTTTTTAACGCCTTTTCTAAGTATTTCAAAAGTTCATTTCATTTATTTTTGTGTTGCCGATTTCTCACATTCGAAGTTTTTTTGTATTCTTGATTATTTATTATGACATCGAATAATTATTTTAAAAAAGTCATATTCTGATTTCTGGAAGTGATAATATCGTGAAAAAAATATATTCTCAAACAAAAAATAAGGCGTAAAATTAGAAGCTATTATAATATCGTAATGGACTCAAATTTTTATGAATACTAGGGTCACCGCACGCGCAAGCGCGCGCTTGTCTTTAATTGTTTCAACACTTTTTAAATAAAAATATTACTCAGAACTATTGTTTCGAATTGCAAAAATCACGGTATCTACGGTCGAATAGTAATTCCGCAAGATCACTCTTACCAAATTACTCCATCACTTCACTCTTATGTCGCTAAATAAATTTATCTGACACGATCGCGATCGAATGTGATGCAATTGTTTCCTCCTTTTTTCTACGATCTGAAATACGCACATGAACGAACTCCGAGCACAACATCGACAACCAATCAAAGTACGTCTATAGCAGCTTCAAAAATAACTCGCACTTCGAGATTTCGTGACAACTCTTCTTTTATGAAAGGATTCTCAAAATTCGTGATATGTATATGAGTAACCTTAAAATAGTTATTGAAAAGCTGTTAAAATCGGTACACATTGTGATTCGAATACGAATATATGCTAAACGGTTAGAGTAATCGATTAACGCAATAAACGCAAGAGACCTTTTGTATAAACCGTTTAATTACCTACGGAAATATGCCGTTCTCATTTGGCAATAATTATTTTTCAGCAAGTGATCAAACTCAAAATAAAAAATAAAAAATTTTGGGAATATCTGTGGCCTCGAGTTTTGGCCATGCAGTTTTTATATTTGGCCCAAAATATAACTTTTCAAGAATGAAAAAAACGAAATTCGGCATTTAAGAGGGTGAAACAGAGGTTTGTAATTTTTGATAAACGGGGTATTTTTGGGTAGATTTCCTTGGAATTCGGTGAAAACATTCTAGAAAATAAGTAATTTCAAAAGTGTCAGGCAGTTTATTAAAACTTGATTTTTAAGGGAATAAACCGAAGCTTTGAACGTTTTAAATCATCATATTTTTATCAAATCCTCTGAAATTCAGCTTTCAAGAAAACAGGCAAAATAAATATCAAGAGACGCGGTAGCGGCTCGACGCCAAGTATTTTAATAATACGCTAACTTCGCGACTTTCATTTTCCCCCTCGGCCGAGTTATGATTATCATTATACTTGATAACGTTTGGTTCAAGTGTAATAGCTGTATGGTCGGAATTAGCACCCGCAACTTCAACTTTAAAACTTTTTTTTAAGGCTTGAAAAGTTTTATTTTGGGCCAAATATAAAGATTGCATGGCTAAAACTCGGGGCCATAGATACCGTAGTGCTGCCGAGATCTTTTTTTTAAGCGTTCAATTTCCTACAAAAATCTGTGGGAGGATTGGCTTAATAATCGATTAAAGATGAAATATGGTCATTTTTATATGAGGCTGAAGTAAACGTAAAAAACCGTGTCGAGAAAGATCTTCCCCTCAATATTAAGAGCTCATTTTTAGTGAGTACTTTCTATAGAGGTGCCTAGGAACTATTTTTTTTTCTGTGTCTGAACCAAAAAAAAGTCGATTTTTTTACCCACCCTAATGTATGTATGTTACAATCTGATTCCGTGAACACTTACAGATCTTTTTTTTTGCTCTACAAATTTCGTTGAGAAACTGGTTTATCTTTTGTACATGCATAGAAGATAATTCATGTGTGCCCAACATATTTAGAGTCGCGGCAGCAACTCTGAGACAAGTACATTTATGTTATTTTATGACGAGTCGCTGCCAGAGAGTCTTTACAGGAGCGATATCGTTTCCAATTGTTTTCGAAAATTTTCAAAATTTGTTTCTTTTCTAGAGTCGCGGCAGCAACTCTGAGACAAGTACATTTATGTTATGACGAGTCGCTGCCAGAGAGTCTTTACAGGAGCGATAGCGTTTCCAATTGTTTTCGAAAATTTTCAAAATTTGTTTCTTTAATAATTAAATAATTACAGTACTTCAGAGAATAATATAAGTTGACGTATTTTTTATTTTTTTTTGTCTTTCGTTTGCGACCTCTTCGAACTCTGTAGCTCAACGCATTGAAGAGATATTAATTATTTATTTTTTAATAGCATCAAAAAATGGGTCGGATTTTCGCACACATTTTTGATGTTTATTTGTTTTTTATTTAGTGACAAATCTGGTGCCATAATACATTTTATATACCTATATATTGTTTTTCGGGTGCCATAATACAAGTATATACCTATATATTTTCGTGACTTATGACGTATGGTGTGTTGTTTATGCTAATAGATGATGAGGTTATAAAGATCGCGAATTTGACAGTTCACCGATATCCCGATCTGCAGTACAAGTTTATACCTATATATTTTCGTTACGACATGACGTATGGCGTCTTGTTTAAATGCTAACTAGATGAGGCTATAAAGATCGCGAAAGTGACAATTCATCGACACTATTCCAATTTTTTTCGGTTCTGTAGAAAATCGATAAAAATAGGACAACATTTTAGTGAAAGTGATGAGAAAAAAGGGAAAAAGGATAAAAGAAAAATAAAGGCCGAGGAATCCAAGAGTGTTATGTGATAGAAAATAAACCGAAAATTGTCAACAACATACGGATTGATATGGTATAAAATATCTGTGGAAAAACTTTTTTTAAAAGTAAAAATAACGCCAAGTATTAAAAGTGCGTACCTTAAGTTAAAAACAAAATTCAAAAATCAATTCTAAAAGTAAAGGTTATAAAAAAGGAATAGAAAAATTTAAAAATATCTTATCGCATGCGAAATTTCTACTCTTGAATTAGAGAATTGAACTTGCTGAATGAATAAGGGAAATCATTACTAAATAAGGGAAATCGTTACTATGGCTTGGAAAGAAAAAAATCCTTATCCCATGTGAAGTATTTACTCTATAAATTGATTTATCGAACTTGCCAAAAATAATTGAAATCGTAACCATTGCTTGAAGCCAAGAATCAGACGCTTTCAATTAATGCCTGCAGTGGTTAGTATTACCGACCATGCATCGTTATTTGTTGCGATTTATCAGAGTTCTGACGGTTCCGGGACCGCTGTTGAGCTGCAAAAACAATATAAAAACTTGGCGTGCATGGTTAAGTAAAAAAGCCCGGGAAGATATCAAATTTACATCATTTAGAAGAACTTAGAATAAGCTACGCAAATAGGATTGTCGTTCGATGTGGAAACACAATAAAAATGTGTATTTTGATCGAATAGAAGAGAGAGATCGAGTAAAACGTTGAACGTTTGGGATGAACTGGGTCGGTGGCATGGAAGATAAATGTATGGTAAAGATTGGAAATAAATGGAAGATGTATGGTGAATGGAGAGGATGATCCTCGATCTAACTGGTACAGAGTAGGAAAGGATTGCGGGATGAAGAATGGATATAAAATTACATGATGAAGAAATGCGGCACGGTTAACGATGATTTCTTTTTCAATGCATGACGTCATGTTGTTACTTTCCCCGTGCATGTGGCGACTGTTGATGGCAATAACGAGATATTCCTTCGCCGTGCTTTTTTACTTAACCATGCACGCCAAGTTTTTATATTGTTTTTGCAGCTCAACAGCGGTCCCGGAACCGTCAGAACTCTGATAAATCGCAACAAATAACGATGCATGGTCGGTAATACTAACCACTGCAGGCATTAATTGAAAGCGTCTGATTCTTGGCTTCAAGCAATGGTTACGATTTCAATTATTTTCGGCAAGTTCGATAAATCAATTTATAGAGTAAATACTTCACATGGGATAAGGATTTTTTTCTTTCCAAGCCATAGTAACGATTTCCCTTATTTAGTAATGATTTCCCTTATTCATTCAGCAAGTTCAATTCTCTAATTCAAGAGTAGAAATTTCGCATGCGATGAGATATTTTTTAATTTTTCTATTCCTTTTTTATAAGTTTTACTTTTAGAATTGATTTTTGAATTTTGTTTTTAACTTAAGGTACGCACTTTTAATACTTGGCGTTATTTTTACTTTTAAAAAAAGTTTTTCCACAGATATCATTTCTTTTTGGAAAACAAACCCAAACAACATTTTGGTTCGGACTTGATAAAAAGTGCTACTTATGGTACAAACTTTTAATACTTGGCGTTATTTTTACTTTTTTGAAGTTTTTCCACAGATATCATTCCTTTTTGAAAGACAAAACATAACAGAATTTCGGTTCGAACATGATGAAGAGTGTTTTACGTAAGGTACGAATCAAGAGACGCGGTAGCGGCTCGACGCCAAGTATTAAAAGGAAAAACTGCAGCGCAAAAGAAAAGCCAGCGCGAGCCCTGCCGCTACTCTTATATACGCGAATATGCCGGTTTTATGACGTCACAGAATTTTCAAATGGCTCTCACAAATAAACCATTTCATAAAAGAACTTGAAAATTTGTGACGATTTTTTTTCGATTTTTCTCTTTCCATTGGTCTTTGTTGCAAGTAAATCCGTCCAGTAAATCCTGAGATATGTAACGTTAGGGATTTAAAATCCATCATTTCGGGATTTTCATTTTCTTAGAGACAGAGAGGCGTAAGTTACGCTTGTTTACATTTGGACTTACGTCCTTTGCACGATTTCTTACTTTTGTCACACTCTACGTCACGCACTACGCTGAACGCGGCTACCCCCTCTCCTTCTGCGTCGCCGAGCGAGAGAGACAGAGAATGGGCGCACAGCGGGGGCAATACCAGCTCCTGGTTTGCGCATAAAATATGTATATAATTATATAATATATATTTTATTTATTAATATTAATTAATAATAGAATATTATTATAATAAATATTTTATTATAATTAATATATAACATAATATATATATTATATTATACAATATATAATATAAAATGATAATATTATAATAAAATAAAAAAATTGAATAACACGAATAACATTAAATAATAAATAATAAAAATAAAAAAATATAAAATTCTGGTCGACGCCGCTGGATTTTTCGAGGATGTCTAGGGCGATAGCTCATGGGTTTTGGAGGACTAGGTTTAGGTACATTCTATCGCGATTTTCGATTTCTAGGTGGACGACTCCATAGTTTTTTATGTCCAGATATATTCCTCCATGGCTTTCGTCGTCTAGGTATGTTTTTTCATGGTTACCGAGGTCTGGGTCGACGGCTCCTTAGTTTTCGATGTCCAGGTATGTTTCTTCATGGTTTTCATGGTTTCGGATAATTCCTCCATGGATTTCGATGTCTAGGTATATTCCTCCATGGTTTCTGATGTGCGAGTGTATTTCTCCATAGTTTTTCATGTCCACGTGTATTTCTCTATAGTTCTTGATGTCTAGGTATATTCCTCCATGGTTTTCGCGATCGAGGTTGACGGCTCCACAGGTTTCGATGTCCGGGTATGTTTCTCCATCGTTTTCGTGGTCTCGGATAATTCCTCTATGGGTTTCGATGTCTAGGTATATTCCTCTATGGTTTCTGATGTGCAGGTGTATTTCTCCATAGTTCTTGATGTCTAAGGTATATTCCTCCATGGTTTTCGTGGTCTAAGTATGTCTCTTGATGGTTTTCGCGGTCGAGGTCGACGGTTCCACAGTTTTCGATGTCTAGGTATGTTTCTCCATGATTTTCGTGGTCTAGGATAATTTCTCCATGGGTTTTGATGTCTAGGTATTTTCCTTCATGGTTTTCAATGTCTAGACGTTTTCCTTCATGGTTTTCGTGGTCCAGGTATATTCCTCCATGGTTTTCGTGGTCTAGGTACAATCCTCCATGGTTTTCGTGGTCTAGGTACGTTTGTTCATGGTTTCAATGTCTAGGCATGTTCCTTCATGGTTTTCGTCATCCAGGTATATTCCTCCATGGTTATCTCGGTATAGGTAGATTCCTCCATGGTTTTCGTGGTCTAGGTATGTTTCTTCATGGTGTTCGTAGTCGAGGTCGACGGCTCCACAGTTTTCGATGTCCAGGTATGTTTCTCTCGGGTTTTCGTGGTCGAGGATAATTCCTCCATGGGTTTCGATGTCTAGGTATATTCCTCCATGATTTTCAATGTCTAGGCATGTTTAATCATGGTTTTCGCGGTCGAGGTCGACGGCTCCTCAGTTTTCGATGTCCAAGTATGCTTCTCCATGGTTTTCGTGGTCTAGGATAATTCCTCCATGGGTTTTGATGTCTAGGTATATTCTTTCATGGTTTTGAATGTCTGGACATGTTCCTTCATGGTTTTCGTGGTCCAGGTATATTCCTCCATGGTTTTCGATGTATGGATATGTTTGTCCATGGTTTTCGTGGTCTAGGTACATTGCTCCATGGTTTTCGTGGTCTAGGTAGATTCCTCCATAGTTTTCGTGGTCTAGGTAGATTCCTCCATGGTTTTCGTGGTTCAGGTATATTCCTCCAGGGTTTTCGATGTCTGGATATGTTTTTCTATGGTTTTCGTGGTCCACGTAGATTCTTCCATGGTTTTCGTGGTCTAGGTATGTTTCTTCATGGTTTTCGCAGTCGAGGTCGACGGCTCTACAGTTTTCAATGACCAAGTATGAAGGACCACGAAAACCATGTTCCTTCATGGTTTTCGTGGTCCAGGTATATTCCTCCATGGTTTTCAATGTCTAGGCATGTTTCATCATGGTTTTCGTGGTTCAGGTATATTCCTCCATGGTTTTCGATGTCTGGGTATGTTTCTCCATGGTTTTCGTGGTCTAAGTTGATGGTTCCACAGTTTTCGATGGCTAGGTCTGAGTTTCCATAGTTTTTGTTCTCTAGGTATATTTCTTCATCATTTCCGCGATCTAGGTCGATGACTCCATACTTTTCGATGTCTAGGTATGTGTCTACATATTTTTCAATGTCTAGGTATATTCCTCCATGGTTTTGGATGTCCAGGTATATTTCTTCATAGTTTTAAATGTCTACGTATGTTCCTTCATGGTTTTCGTGGTCCAGGTATATTCCGTCATGGCTTTTGATGCTAGGTCAACATTTCCATAGTTTTCGACGTTTGGTTATGGTTCTCCATGGTTTTCATGGTCTAGGTCGACGGTTCCATTGTTTTCGATGTCTACGTCGACAGCTCCATGGTTTTCGATGGCTAGGTATATTTCTCCATGGCTTTCGTCGTGCTGGTATGTTTTTTCATGCTTTTCGAGGTCTAGATCAACGGCTCCGTAGTTTTCAATGTCCAGGTATGTTTTCCCATTGTTTTCGTGGACTAGGTTGACGACTTCATAGTTTTCACTATCCCGGTCGATAGCTCCATAGTTTCCGATGTTAAGGTGAATTTGTCAATGGTTCCCGATATGAAAGTCAATGGCTCCATAGTTTCCGATAGTGTGGTGAGTTTTTCTAAGCTTTTCGATATCTAGGTCGTCGGCTCTATAGTTTACGATGTCTAGTTTGGCGACTATAGGGTTTTCGATGTCTAGGTGGATGCCTTCGTATTTTTCAATATATATTCGACAATTTTATATTTCCCGATATTTAGGTAAACGGTGCAATGGTTTACGATATATTTCCTCATAGTTATCGATATCTAGATCTGCGATTTAATAGTTTACATTGACGAGGCAGGTTCAGACGTTACAGAAGACCATGAAAAAATATCACTGGACACCAATAACCATAAAGCTGTGGTCTTAGACATTGAATACCATGGAAACATCTCCTTGGACATTGCAAACCATTGACAGTATCCATGTCAACATGGAATCCATGAATGAGATGAAGATAGTTTCAAAAATCATTTTTCCAAGTAAACAAGTGGAGCTTTTCAAAAAAAGGAATAGAAAATGAAAATATCATCCCATTGCATAGGAATTTCCCAATCTTTCATTGGAAAATTCGATTTGCTGAATGGATGATCAAAATCGTCACCATTATTGCTTGTAAAAGGTTTCAACTCACATGAACATAACCGCACAGTTTTCGTCCGTCTACATAGAAAAATTGGTTGTGTCGATTGCTTTTGGCACATAGAGAAAAGCACTCAACTTGAAACAAATCGTTTTAAAAATTTTCGTCGAAGACGAGGAATGTATTTTTTCTCTTAAGTAAATATTGTCACGCCTCTAAAAAATCAGCTAAGTTAGAAAAAAAATAATTGACAAAGTAAAAACAGAACGCCAATTATTAAAAGGTCGCGACCGTAGTTTCCAATAATTTTCTATATTTGCATTATCAATAAAAAACTTCAAAATATAAAAAAAAAATGAGATCGTTTTCTGAAGTTGACAAATATAGTGAATGAAATACGATTCCTATATAGTTGTCACGTCTCGCAAAAAGAAGTGAAATCAGTAAATATTAAAACTTCAAAAAGTAAAAAAGGCACGCCAAGTATTAAAAGGTCATGACCGTCGTTTTAAATGATTTTCTATATTCGCATTGTCAATAAATAAATTTAAAAAAATGTTCAACTGTGAAAAAATATGAGATCTATTGTAACATATACAGTGAATGAATTACGTTTCCTGTAGGAATTCTGAATTTTGGAAATAAAAAAAAATGAGATCATTTTCTAACGTAGCCAAGTACAGTGAATGAATTAAGGTTATTGTGGAATTCATTCGTGTACACTTTTAGCCCTAATCCCTCACTTATTCAGAAAAATTTTCCAGCAAACGTCACAGAGCAACAAAGGTTTCTCGAATGATTCTGCAATTATTAAGAGATTATCATCTGTTTTTATGCTAGCTCGGATTATAAACTTAAAACAGTTTACGCGTACAAGTGCATGCATTGTATCTATACGATGAACTGCACAAATTCATTTTCAACATTACACACAAGCTTGGCGTGCATGGTTTTCAATCGGAAGCTCGGCGAAGGAATGCCTCATCCGTCCATATATTTGAAGAAAACTTGATGATCCTCTCATGTAATTGTTTTTTAATTTGCCATCCCTTTTCCATCCAACTATTTTATTGAGTAGTTCGACGTGAAATCCCGCGCTGTGTACACAAAGAAAAATATCTATTCTTGACTAGTTTGACTGATAAATTCATTACTCCCAATGTTTCGTATTCAACGCGTTTTCTTTTCTCAAATCAATGTTTACACAGCTTACTTCTTTGTTCATCCATTTCAATACTTGTGTAATTCATCCAATCATCTGCCCATTTGGTAAAAAAAGAGTGTACGGACAAACGAGTGAAAGTGACGCGTGGATAAATTAAAATGCGTATGGGCATGAAAGAATGGCCGTATCTATCCGTACAAGATAAAGGCATATAAAGGGATTGATTGATTTCATTTCTTTATCCGTTCGTTTAATTGTTCAATTTTATCCACAAATTTCACCCATCTGTATTGTTTACCAAATCATTATATAACAGGGCCCCTCTTATTTTATTGGGGGATCGGTTTTTTTCACACTCGTTCATACAATTCTAATTAATTTTTGTTTTCATAGTAAATTTGAACAATTGTATCTTCCCGAGCTTCCGATTGAAAACCATGCACGCCAAGCTTGTGTGTAATGTTGAAAATGAATTTGTGCAGTTCATCGTATAGATACAATGCATGCACTTGTACGCGTAAACTGTTTTAAGTTTATAATCCGAGCTAGCATAAAAACAGATGATAATCTCTTAATAATTGCAGAATCATTCGAGAAACCTTTGTTGCTCTGTGACGTTTGCTGGAAAATTTTTCTGAATAAGTGAGGGATTAGGGCTAAAAGTGTACACGAATGAATTCCACAATAACCTTAATTCATTCACTGTACTTGGCTACGTTAGAAAATGATCTCATTTTTTTTTATTTCCAAAATTCAGAATTCCTACAGGAAACGTAATTCATTCACTGTATATGTTACAATAGATCTCATATTTTTTCACAGTTGAACATTTTTTTAAATTTATTTATTGACAATGCGAATATAGAAAATCATTTAAAACGACGGTCATGACCTTTTAATACTTTTTTTAATACTTGGCGTTAGTTTTACTTTTTTAAAGTTTTTCCACAGATAGCTTTTACCTGAACATCCTTAAGTAGAATGTCGAAAAACCCAAAGATATCTAAAAGTATTTTCTGTAGTTCATCGAAGGCCTCCCTGCAACTCTATCAAAACTTACCTGTTGGAGAATTAATCCAGATATATTAATAAAATCAAATAATTATGGAAAATAATGCACTCGTACACTGACTCATTGCTTTATTGACTCAGTAACGCATCCATGTGCCCAAAATTATATAAGAATATAAAAAGATTGGCTTTGACTACTTTCTTTCAAACATTATTTTTTTTAAACATCTTTTTTAATATCAACTTATTTTCTTGGTCTATCACTCAATTGATTATCTGCTTTCTCACTTGTATTATCGCTCACTTATATAAACTCACAATACTTTCAATTATCATTTTGATAATAGTAACAAAATAAATACTCTTTTCAGAGAAATTTGATTTACATCAACTAATCAAGAGACTCGGATTCGCGGTGGTGGGGGTAAAATTGGCATGCCATTTTGTTCAATTACGAAACTCCTGAATCATCTGAGGCTTTGAAAATTGAACTGAAGGTAAATTAATAAATTCTCTTTCGATTCCACCCACAATCAGCATGATCGGTGGCGTAATTGCTGAGAAAAAACTTTGCACGGGCTCAAGATTATGCAAAAGTTACCAACACATTCTAGAATTTATGTGTCTGTATTTACAACACAATCAAAGGCACTTTGATGCTCTCAAGTTTCTGATTGGTTGAATCTTCAGAACGTAGCACGGCAGTACAGCAGACATTTAATGAGATCATGGCCACTATTTAAAAATCTGCAGAAAAATCTGATTTTTTTACACAGCATAGAAAAATGTTCGAAAATTACGTTAAAAAAAATTGAGGGGAGGTTACCGAACATTTAAGCAAGAAAATAAGTATTAAAAATTGGACATCGTAGTGGCAGTAAATGGATCGTGATTTTTCAATCAAATTTAAGGGATCGTAAATGCTGGAAAAAAAAAAAATTAAATCATATACGTATTCGTTGAACATTTATCTTGTTAATGGCGTTATAAAAATATCAGGTCACCGAAACTTTAAGAATGAAATCATAAATTAACTACGATTATCGCTCACGATGAATCGTTGAATACTAGGTTCGGTACGACATCGGCAACACCGCTCTATCAGCTGTTTATATATATGTATATCGACGTATATCGTGTTTTGTTGTGACGTGCTTACATTAGTGTATCGGTACTTTACAGGCGTGTATACTTTCTCGGTATAATTAATAGAAAAATGTTTTTTGTTCATATTTATACAAATATTGTGATAACAAAAATATTTGTAATCACAAATAATGACGTAACCTCAAATTCAAATAAATTGTTGGTTATGTGTATCAAGTCATATGTGAGTGACAAGCTATCAGTTTACCGTTGGCAAGGTAGATATATCTCTCCACCAACAACAAAGTTGCCAAATTAAAAAGTTAACTAGTCAAATTTTTACTAATAATGATATTTTTTTTATATAATTGATAATTACAACGGACTAATTGATTAGTTATGTTAATTTTTAAATCTATAAATTTTGAGAGAATATAATAGCACCAATCCCTTATCATGACAAAAAATTCAGTGTTCAACGCTCGTGTGGTGAGCATGATCTCATTAAATAAAAAGACGTAGCACGGTAAGGCCTGCTACACACGGTCAATAATATTGCGCAATATAGGTGATTGCACAATATTATTGAACGTGTAGATGTAGTATTGAAACATTGCGCAATCATTGAACAGAAGTTTGAGCTTTCTTAAATTTATAGCGCACTACTCACCATATAAACTTATTATGCAATATTACTGTGCAATATTATTGACCGTGTGTAGCGGGCCTAACAGCAGACATAATTTCGATCGAAATAAGGCGAGTGTCAGTGTACAACTAGCTGTGATTGTAAAAAAAATACAGTTAATAACTGAGTGAATAAAAGAAAAAAACAGACGTTTCTCAGAAATTACAGTTGTTTTGTGCAAGAATCGTAATATATACGAAGATAGCACATTTGCGAGATTTCACTTCATGTTGACGTTTGAGGTTATGATCCCCAGAGTGCTGTTGCGTGCGGAGTTTAAAAAAATAATAATGGTTATTGTTAAGTAGAAGGAATCGATATTATTAATGACGTGACTAATTATATAGTGTTAAATAGTAATAATATTAATGAGAAAAAAAGCGTTCGTTCATTATAATGTCTCAAACGTTCTTTCCACACAGGAATTTTATGTTGTGTAATAACATTAAAGAAAAAATATGCGTGGTTGTATGTAAATGAATTTAAATAAATTTTGAAAATCTTTGGTCAAGGAAAAGTGTCTAATCCAATGTATTGTTGTCATATTTTCTTTCATTTAGTTTGGTTGTATTCACCGGACCCTTTTTCCCACCTCCTTAGCTTTTACAGTGTATCCATATCAATCAATTTCTATTCATTCTCTAGACAATTCGAGTGACATTCGTATTTCTATTTCCTTATATTGATTTCAATAAATTGGAAAATTCATAACAAAAAGTTTTCATGATTGCTTGTTTATAAATTCGAGTTTGAAAAAATCTTTGGGCCATGTAAATACATAGATATTGACTTGAATTGTTGCATGATGAATTTGGAAATTTATTTCAATAAGTCATTGGTTGCTTATTTTTCGTAATATCAAAATTTTTATCTTTCAAATGCAATGAACACCTCTTAAGTGTAACAACATGATGAAGCGACATGTATATTAAGTATTTCCAGACCATGTTTACGATTGGCATTATGGATTAAAAAATTCATGTATGTGTGAGTCATTTTTGGATGTGATTAAATATGTTGTCTATGTAAAACCATGGAACATACTAAATTACACTATTTGATTTACTTCAAGATGCAGCGTATCTGTCACTTTATTTCTTGAATATGCCATAATAAGTTTCAAAAATGTGGTTCGGGTAATTTTAAAGTTTTTTGCCCCATAGCACCAAAGTTTTTATTACTGGTACACAGCGAGTACCTATGAACTTTGATATTCCTGCAAAGCGGTGTGCCAATCTTTTCACTTTTTGGTTATCCAACTGAAATATATGAATGAAGATACATGAAACAATGATGAGTTCTGTTCACTTTCAAGTGCGCTGTCTTTTATCCTTTTAGTTTTGGCATAATAAATTTTATGAGTCGGTGGTAATTTTTTCTGTCTGTATCAAAATTTAGATGAATAAATCGCAGCGGATACTTGCAAACTTGGAAAATTCTGTGTATTGACATGCGTGCTATGTACTTAGTACTTCCTATTTTTGATTATGGAATATGGATATCTACAAATAATAAAAATGATACATGCATTATAGGATTTGGATATAGATTATAAATAGTAATCAATAATAAAAAATAATGATGAATGTAACAAAAATTCAGCAATGGCCTGTTTATGAATGGTATAAGAAGTCATGTTTTCAAAATGCGATGCTCATATGAAAAAGTAAGCAATTCTGTTGGTTTTGACGCACTTCATACTTTTTCTTTTGTCCAGTTGAATCTTGGTGGCTACTTGCAGAGTTTGGAAATTTTGTGCATCAACGTGGGTTGCGTCAACTTTCTATCTCTGGGTATGATAATATGAATGGAAAAGATTGCAGTAAAAAGTCCTTGGAGGCACGTTTTTTAATGAAATAAAAATTGCTAACATTAGAATTCAATGAACATATGTGAAAATTGCGAATTCTGGTGGACTTGGTAAACAATATATATATTTTTTTCTTTCTCCTTCTGTCAAATTTTAAGGAAAATCAATCAAAAAATTCGTTTCATTGAAAAATCTTCATATTTTCTTTATTCACAATGATTTCATCAAAACACTTCAAAACAAAATTTATAAATGACGGGGGAAAATTTCAGAATGATACGAAATATTGAAAAACCTTACGGAATATGATTTTAATCCCACAAAATTATGAACACGTTCGAAATGGTTGAAAAATTGAGTGTATCACTTTAAATATTCGAAGAATATCAAACTGTTATAAATTGTACAAAACTTAAAGAAAATCATTGGAGAAATTATTTTTAAATATTACAATAGAAACGATGGAGAACTTTAGAAAATCTTATTTAAGAATATTTTTTGTCTTTTAGAACTACCACAGAAAAAAGATTTGATATCAAGCCGTAAAAATCCTCTCTCGGAGAAAAAAAATTTGGACATTTACATTGATGATCGCCCGTTTTCGCATTATACCACAAAAAATGTAAACAAAACTTTTTAAATCACACAACGAAAATGATTTCGAAACGTAAGGAAATATCAAATATATTACAATCCTACAGCATTCGTGTATAATATTCTTCTCTAGGATACTGATTGTGCGGTATAAGTCTTTTTTCGACGAATCAGATATGTTACAAGCCAAAATCATATCTCGGCCTCCAACCCGCTTTCCACCATGCTCTTGGGTTCCCAATTGACAAAACATATTAGAGTACAAGGAAAAAAATCGCCAAAGTCCAAGGACAGACCAGTGACGAAATATTTCTAGTACAATTTTGACGAAAAATAGGTCTTTTATCGTGGAAACCAACGTTATAAGCCGAAAATCATATCTTGGCCTCCAACCCGCTTTCCACTCTTGGGTTCTTAATTGACAAAACATATTAGAGTACAAGGAAAAAAATCGTCAAAGTCCAAGGACAGACCTGTGACGAAATATTTCTTGTACAATTTTGACGAAAAATAGGTCTTTTTTCGTGGAAACCAACGTTATAAGCAGAAAATCATATCTCGGCCCGCAACACGTATTTCTCCATACTGTTGGGTTCCTAATGGACAAAACATATAATGAACAAAACAAGGGGAAAAATTGCAAAAGTCCAAGGATAGACGTGTGACGAAATATTTCTAATACAATTTTGACGAAAAACAGGTCTTTTTTCGTGGAAACCAACGTTATAAGCAGTAAATCGTAAATAATTCATAGAAATTGGAATTAAAATTATATAGTCATCAAAACACAAATAAGGAACTTTCGAGAAAAAAGACGTGATATCAAACCATAAACTTCCCCTAGGGAAAAAAAGGTTGGGACAAGTACATTGATGGTGTCGTGTTTGCTGATAATTTGATCCATAAAAAAAATTTGGAAACCGATGCCTCATTTTTCTTATTTGATTCGAACAGCTAAATCAATTGAAAAAAATTCCATCTCATTTACGTGCAGCATTAAAATTTATTATATCAATTCGAGGCCAAGTATTTTCTAATGAATTGAAAAAAGTTACCACTTGAATACGTGCAGCATTAAAATTTATGATATGACATTATTAAATTGTTCTAAGAAGCTTTTAAATCCAAAAAAAATCACATGAAAGCTAGTCATTTGTTACTCTGTGGTGGCAGAAACTTATAAGAAAATCGATTTTTCTGAGACTTTCAGGATCCTTTGGTATTTTTCACAAAATTCAACGTCGATTGGATCGATACAAATTATGTTTAAATATGTGTTAAATGTACTTGTCCGGCTTCTTAGAAGCATAAAAATCGAAAAATCGACATTTTTTGAAATGCGGCCATTCCAAGCGACTGTTTCCGAATAGGATGTCAACTCGGTAATATGGAAAAAGAAATGGGATTACTCAGGCTCTATTCCTTGAATGTAAATGAAAAAAAATGAGGCAAATCCTGAGAGCGTTTTTGTTGCCAACAAAAATTTTGGAAAAATGAACACCCACTCATTTCATAAGGAGAGTGGGCTTCGTATCCACTCAATCTTTTTCGCGCATCCGAAATTTCCATTCTACCAAAATATTTTTGCGGATTGTTCTAAGTGTAAAATTGTAAATAGTTTGCTCACCTCCTCTATATATGGCGTCAATATAGGATTTTCTACCAAAATATGTTTGTGGATTCTTCAGGGATTATTCGGAGAGTAACATTGCAAATTGCGCGCTCACCTCGGCGTCAATGCAGGATTTTGTCTTGTCTGAGTTGAAAAAGCGGATGGATAGTGAGAAAATAGTTTGGAATCTATTTTGCTCTGAAACTTGAATTTTTTGGGGATATCACCGTGAAATTCAACAATTTACCATGATTTACGATCAGGACATGATTTGAAACCGAAAAAAAATTTTATGCATTTTATGAAATTTCAGTTTCGGAAAAGACCGTTTTGCCCCGAAATTCAACTTTACGGAGCAAAACGGACAACACAGTTTCCATTTTGCCCCATGTGTCCATTTTGCCCCATATTACCCTATATATATTATTAATCTTACCTGAAATCACTATAAGTTTTGAAAATCATGGTGAATATGAGAATATTGTTAATTAGAAAGAATGAAACAAAAATCACACTTCAAGTTTGAATATTTAAAACGAATAAAAGGAATTAAGTGAAGAAGGAAAATGTTGACTTGTTATTTAACAAGATTCTTTTTCGAAAGAGATATAAATAAGTCAAAAATCAAAACACGAAAATGCAATCGCAAATATTATTTTATTATTTAACGACGCACTAATAAACACTAAATATATAATTTAACCTCGATGACAATGCAACATTTTACTAAAAATTATTTGCACAAATTATATATGACGATTTATTATTTCCATATTTTTATTTCATTCGCAACCCATACACGTGGAACAGAACACATGGCAACTAGATAAAACCAAAAATAAATGTATAGCGAAACGAAATATGATGTATGTGGAGAAAAAATATATTGACATATTTTTATTTACAATTAATTGATTTTTTTATTCTCATTCATTTATTTAATATACTCATTACAATAGAGATTTGTTTAAATTGATATACACAGATAAATGTATTATAATTCTCACGAAAAAATGGCTCGACCGAAAACCTTAACAGGTTTTTTTTTCGATTTTCATCTTCTGATTACTTTTTATTGCAACTAAATCGATTCAGTCATTCATCGTATATACGATGAGAACTCGTGATATCGCCGTCTCACTAGCCCGCTGGCCGATAAAGAGAGGGAGTAGCCGCGTCAGCGTAGCTTGTGACGTCACAGTGGGACAAATGTAACGCTCTGATAATAGAGCGCGAGGAACATTTCGAGAAAATCATCATAACTCACGATCGGCTGAACCGATTTAGTTGCAACAAGAGGCAATCGGAAGATAAAAATTAAAAAAAAATCTATATAAAAAATTAAGATTTTCGGTCCAGTCATTTTTTCGTGAGAACGATTTGAAGTCGTTGTGACGTCATAAAACCGGCATATTCGCGTATAGTAGAGTACGGTAGGTCTCGCGCTGGCTGTTTCTTATTTTCTTTTAATACTTGGCGTCGAGACGCTACCGCGTCCCTTGATTTAGAGGTGTTAGAGATTTTTTCTATATATATCTTGAGATGTAATCCGGATTCTGAAACATTAGAAAAAAAATCCATGCCTCCGCTCTTTCTCATCAACTCTCTCTCTCTCTCTCTCTCTCTCTCTCTCTCTCTCTCTCTCTGATTGTATCATCAAACTTATCGATGTTTGTTATTGGAGAATATATAATAAAATAACAGCAATGACGAAGGAGAGCGAGGGACTACAACAATATAGAAAATAAGTATAATCGCATTGCCTGTAAACGCATGACAGACTATTCGAAAGTGCTTGATTACAAAATTTCTATTGGAAAATCGAAACTGAGGAAATCCGTATTTTTTTTGTTTTTTGGTGAATTTTTTTTTTATTCATAAAAAAAACTAAATTGATAATCACGGAGAGTTTTCATTTCGATTCCAACAAAGTAAAATTGGAGTTCGAAATAAAATATGTCCGCGTGTGTGTATGTGTGTGTATGTAAATACCTGAAACAACTTGGATGTATAATGAAACGATTTTTATTTTCAAAACAACTGATTCGGCTTGAGAGGGTCACCCCGTGTGGCAAGCGCATTTTTTGGGGTTTTTTCGTGATTTTTGGTGATAAGCACTGCTTTATACTAATCAATACGCTCTTTGGTTTTTTGATCTCAGATAAATCGATCCCCCAGAATCGTGGAGACTATGAAGAAACATGTTCCTGTGGAGTAGCTTTACACCGAATCTACCAGAGATATCAGAGTTGAACGATTCTACCATAGAGTTGAAATACCATTGAATAAACCCTTCCAATTTCAAAAGTTTATATTTTTTTTCCGTGCCGCAAAAAAATCGCGAAAAAATCCCACAAAATCCGACTGCCACACAGGGTGATCCCCTTATGTTGGATTTCATTATTCCAATCGATCAATATCGCGTTATCTGAAAAAAAGATTCGAGTGCCTTAGTCGTTGAAATCCTGTCGTTATTTAACGACATTGAAATTTATAATTCGTTGCGATTTTTTGAATTTTTAAATAAATTAGCCGTAATTTAATTAAAAAATTTTTGTTCCCTTTTTTTCCATATCTCTTTCAACGAGACGGGGAATAATTTTAATTAAAAATTTATTCAATAAATGTCTTTTCGCAAATACATTCTGATAGGTGATAATCATTACATCTGAACGGTATATAGTCTCAGTGAATAAACCCTACATATGCTACTCATGGAGTATGCATTCCTTGGAACGAACAAAAAATGAATTAACAATAACAGAATATTATCTATATTGTGCCCTAACATGAAGAATTTGATTTTCCAATATTCTGTAAAATTTTTTCAAGTTCACAGTGCACAAAAAGTAGTGCAATCAAATCATAAGTAACAGCACGAATGCTGTGGAAAAATTGGAAAAAGTACATTTATGTTTTATGCCACCTGGACAGTAGTCTCACCCCATGTGACACTCGTGTAGTTCAAAACACAAATGCACGATGATTTATAAGAAGTTGTTCGATCTATTCTCTCGAAACTTGCTTCAAATAGCCAATTCTGAAGGTTCATTTTGACCAAATGACCAATTCATTACTGAAGGTTATAAAAAAAACCATTCCAAACGTAATGAATAAAAAAAAATGAATCTTCTAAATCTTGGTAATGTATGAAAAACGTTCGATTCAAAGGAACAAAACGTTGTCAAATAAATGCAAAAGTGCCGAGTACATCGGATGACGAATAAAAAAAATTCAAAACATAATGGTATGTAAAATAAAATTACAAAACCAACTGTAAATAATTTCAACAAAACAATTAAGGAAAGCTTTCACAAATCATGAAAAAACATTATATTAAAAAAAATACAAATCCGTAAACATATTGTGAAGGAAAAAAAATTCAAATAGAACGTGAGAAATTCATTCCTACGGGAAGCATCCGGAACTTGAGAAAGTTCTAGTTAATGAAAAAAGTTACCATCCGAGTTACATATGTGCAGCACTAAAATTTATAACATCAATCTGAGAATGAGTATTTTATTAGTATATAATCCTCAATTTTTCACAATATGAAATTGTTCTGAGTAGCGTTCAAATCCAAAAAAAATCAGGATCCCTTGGTATTCACAATAGTGTATTCGATGTCGATTTCGTATCGGTACAAATGATGTTTAAATATGTGCTAAAAAGTACTTGTTCGGCCCATCACTTTTCATTCAAATAAAAATCAATCTATACGTTAATTCATGCGTTATTTTTATGAAACTAGCATTAACCCTGGCGTTACACGCCCACGTGAATTTGGACATCATTCCACATATGCTCGGCGGCAACTATCTTTTCGCAACAATTCGGGACAACGAATAAACAAAACCATTGCAACGGATAGAAGCTTTACATTTCGATATTTCGAAATTTTTTTCTTCAAGAAAGGGGGAATAGTAATTCACTAGGGAATCACTTTTCATCGAATTTCAAAACACTTTTTCATTAATTCACAATAATATCTCTTGTATATTACAGAAAAATTTGTTTGCATTTTTTCTATAATGAATGCAATTAAGTTAAAATCTGTAGGAGGTCATTTTCTCAATTCCCTCTGTATGCATACATGTGATGCATCAGATTTAAAAGAGTCCTGATTTTTATTTGAATGAAAAGTGATGGGCCGGACTTTTTAGCACATATTTAAACATCATTTGTACCGATACGAAATCGACATCGAATATTGTGAATACCAGGGGATCCTGATTTTTTTTTGGATTTGAACGCTTTTCAGAACAATTTCATATTGTGAAAAATTGTGGATTATATACTAATAAAATATTCATTCTCAGATTGATGTTATAAATTTTAGTGCTGCACATATGTAACTCGGATGGTAACTTTTTTCATTAACTAGAACTTTCTCAAGTTCCGGATGCTTCCCGTAGGAATGAATTTCTCACGTTCTATTTGAATTTTTTTTCCTTCACAATATGTTTACGGATTTGTATTTTTTTTAATATAATGTTTTTTCATGATTTGTGAAAGCTTTCCTTAATTGTTTTGTTGAAATTATTTACAGTTGGTTTTGTAATTTTATTTTACATACCATTATGTTTTGAATTTTTTTTATTCGTCATCCGATGTACTCGTCACTTTTGCATTTATTTGAGAACGTTTTGTTCCTTTGAATCAAACGTTTTTCATACATTACCAACATTTAGAAGATTCATTTATTTTATTCATTACGTTTAGAATGGTTTTTTTTATAACCTTCAGTTGTGAATTGGCCACTTGAAGCAAGTTTCGAGAGAATAGATCGAACAACTTCTTATAAATCATCGTGCATTTGTGTTTTGAACTACACGAGTGTCACATGGGGTTTCACTGATTTTACGAAACCGCGATCTTCAATTATGTCATTACGTAATCACGTTCACATTTTTCTATGGCAATGTGTTATGGTAAATAATCGTAATATTTTCGACACGTATAGATCTGAAAACTCACAACTATAATACGAGTTCGTATTGCTGTTAAACTTTTCTGCTATCAGAGTTATAAAGGGTAAATGGATATCTTGGGGGAAAAAAAATTCGGACAAGTACATTGATGATCGCCCGTTTTTGCATCATACCACAACAAATGTAATCAAAAATTCTCAAACTTCGCCATGAAAAAAATTTCAAATCATGAAAAAAATTCAAATACATTACAATCTTATAGCACCCGAAGACCTCGCTTGAAAACATCTTAAAAACCGATGCCTTATCCTCCTGATTTTATTCTGACGAAGAAATAACTAAATGAATTGAGAAAGTTTCAATCTAAGTTACGTGCATAGCAACAAAATTTATGATATCGCTTCGAAGCCAAGTATTTATCGGTAACTTGGAATATTAATTCTTAGGGGACGACTCAGAAACTAAAATAAAACGTTATCCATAAGAGTAAAATACCACTTAGTATTATTCTAAAGGACCAACAACATAATGAATAAAAAACGAGTCTTGTTCTAATCTACTTAGAGCACTAAAATTGATAATATCAATTGGAGACACGTAATAACACGTATTTATTAAGAATTTAGAAGATATTGGGATTCACTTACTGAAATTCGTTAACTGAATTTCTCAATTTTAACATTTTGAAATTATATATTTGAATAGCGGTTGAGAATACCCGTGCGCTTCAGGAAGTTTCAGCAAAACCACTAATGCAAATTGAAGTCAACAATTATAAAACCCCCAAAATTTGGCTTGCCAACATTCAAAAAAATGCTGACCCGGTTCTTCATAATCAGAACGTGTCAAAATTTATGCGCTTAAAATCGTTATCTACATTATTTCATTTTAACATTATAAAATTATGTTTAAATACGTATTAAAAGTACTTATCCGGCCCATCATTTTCTATTCAAATTGCTCATTCAAATGAAAATCGTGAAAGAGATAAAGCACTTAAAAACGAACGGAACTCAAAATTGTTTGATGTATCTTTGCATTGGTTTTCAAAGACAGCAATTTCAGACCTATCCAGAAATGAGCAGCTGAAGACTTCGGTAATGAATTTCTTAGTTCATATATTGTAGTCGGAACCAAAAAGTGAGTGGAAATACTCAATGTATACATGCTCGCTTTATAACGGTGTCAAACTTTAGAGGTGTCCATAACTACAATGGACTAATTCATTAGCTATGTCATTTTTTAAATCTATAAATTTTTGAGAAGATAATTTCACTAAATCTTTATGATGACATAAAATTTCTGTTGTTCAACGTTCATTGTACATGATTTCATTAAGAGCTAATTTTACGCAAAGTCCGCTTCATAATAAGTCATGAGAAGCCTGCTTTATAATAAAGTGTTAAATGGGTAATGAGGGCTTTTATTTAACTTAAAAATTGCACCGCTTCGTTATTGTGGGTACGCGTTGCATCTTGTTCATCGCATTCGTGGTATTGTCGTTGAATAAAATTCCTGAATCAGCACGTCCAGTACGCACTTTAGTATCAATACATGCCTCATCGCGATTAGTCACGATGTTTTTATTTTTCTTATCTCCAGTAGTCGCCCACATTATATATAATCGTACAAGCGCTCCATTTGAATAATGTGCAGACAATTTTTCTGCTGCAATTTTAACTTAGCATTTGACGATGTAAATTTACCTTTACGCGTGCCTTATTCAAAAGAAGAAAGATTACTTTTTTTAAGACACTCTAGTGTCCATGCTTGATCGCATTGCAGTGAATCAGCTGTTGATCAACGTTGTCCAAGCTATATATAGTTACGTATTGTCCGTGCAGTAATCAGGCTGACAAAGAAAAACAGAGCGTTTATACGTTTTTCCATACGCGGGCAAGTTAACGAAATGCACGTTTGGAAGCGTCAACGAGATGTAATAATGTATATAACCAAGAAGGTATACAAATTATGGCTGCTTTCTGGGATGCGCGTAGTTTAAATCTACTCCCTTTTGTTGGATACAGTTTCGATATAAGATTTACTGAGTTTGAATTTAGAATAACGTTGGAGAAAGCATATTAGTCGTTCACGTTTCAGTTGAGCTCGATCAAGTAACCGAAATATCCTGAGGAATAAAAAAAAAAATTGTGAAAGTAGCAAGTTTTAATTCAACAATGAAAACAGTTGAATTACCCCTTTCATAAACCGTACGAACGATGTTTTTCTTTGAAAATGAAAGAAAAATAGAAGAATATTGTCATGCACCTATATCCGCATTTCTGTCCGACGTCTATTTATTCTTCCTATGTAAAGACTTCCCCCCCCCCCCCCCCCCCTCCACATGAAAGGTTATCCCGAGATAGCTCTCATTACTTTACGAATTTTCAGTTTGTTAGGGATCGTCTTTGCCTAAAAAATGTTCTTTTCTGCTTTCCCACTATCATAATTCATATACGACGAAATAATAGCCTGCGCGATCATTCCCCGAGCATTTTGAAGTAAAGATTGAATGCTGAAAGCTACATCAATGAGGTTATCAGTAAATCGTCTGAAATTTAAATTCAATAGAGAATGAATAATACAGAATTTCACTCAAATTAGTTCGATCCTCGGGATACGATTTTATAATAAATTTTTTAAGAGAATCAAACCGAAACGATATCGGATTATAACGTCATTGATCTCTTTCTTGATATGGTCACGGGAACAAATGAAAAACACGCACATGTTCGATGATTCCCTCGAATCCGAGAGACCGATTGGACTTTGAGTATGGTCAAAGATTGTGTACTGAGATGTGGTGCACAAGTGTCTCCCCGTATTACTCGATCGCAGATATATTCTGGACGTTCGTCAGCGAGGATCGAAAGGGGTTACATTTTTCTAAACCAAGTCTTGTTTTAAACGAACGATTTCCTATTTGAATTTTCTTATTGTTATTTTTCTTCACTTTCCGTTACACAATGTCTTTCGAGCTTGAAATTGGATCGCTCGACGACGAGACGAAGGCATTTGCTAAGAAAGAATTAAGAGAGACTGAGGAAAATGTGAAAAATGGAATTGCGGCGCTACGAAAACTCTTGGAGGGTAAGTCAAATTGAAGAAGAATCTTTCAGTCGTACATTATCAACGTTTCAGACGTTTTCTTTAACATACTATATTTTCTATTTTTTGCCATATTCTTCTTGCAGTTAGGTGTTTTAATTGTCGAATTTCCCAAAGAAACATTAATTTGAAAAAAATTGGAATACCAAATGAACTCGTCAATGATCTTTTTATTTTACGAATTGCTCTTTCCATTGAGATGTTGCAATAATGATAATAAATGAGAAAGGTCAGATTACGGTCATTTCGATTTCTCTTATCTTCATTAAATTCTTCTCTTGTGCGAGATTCATATATTTCCATGCAAATTTTTGTTACTCTCTATTCTGCTGTGGATTTGAAAAAAAAAACCCAATAAATATGATTATTTCGACTCGATGAATAAACATTGCGTGTTGTCAGCCATGAAATTTGAGCGTAATCATGACAACATCATCCTTCTTGCTGATGAGTAGATTCTCCACGATCATAAAAAATAACGAGCCCTGCGGGTTACTGCTTTTCATTTTAATTTTTTTCAATTCTCTTATTTTTTTCCATTTTCTTTCAAAATTCTCAAGTGTCATGCAACGTAGGAGATGTCTTTATAGCGTTAAAATTAGATAAACAAAAGTTTTTTTTCGAAATGTCGAAGTTAAGTCGAGTAAGCACTTGCAACTATGTCTTACTTATTTAATTTTTATCTCCCATTTTTTTCAGACGACAAGACACTTCATTATAGACTCGACGATGATTTTCTGACAATATTTCTACGTCCCTGTAAATTTTACCCCGAAAGCGCGTACGCACTTATGCAAAGAATAGCCGATTTCAAAGTGAAGCACGCAGCTTTACTTGACAACCTCTTGCCCTGTGACGAGCGAAACTCGATAATGGATAATAATGTTGTCAATGTATTGATAAATCGCGATCATAAGAGAAGACGTATTCTTTTGGTCAACGCTGGGAAATCATGGGATCCGTCAAAAGTCACGGCCGATCAAATGTTTCGAATTTTTTATCTTATTCACGAAGCTGCCGTTCTCGAACCTGAGAGTCAAGTAAGTTTTCTATATTTATCTTATTTCTTTGAATCAAACTTACAAATTATTTAAATATTTATAAACAAAGTACATCTTGACGAAACAGGGAGAGAGAGAGAGAGAGAGAAAAGATTTACACAGTTAAAAAATGAGACGGAATACCAGATGATTGTCTGTCGATGCTGATGTTTTCAAAATCATCCATCATCGTACAAAAATATGCGGTATTAAATTGCATCACGTTCTGTATTCACTGCTCTGCAATGTGACTAATGTTTTACCAATATGATATTAAATTGGAGGCGTGTCATAAAAACTATATAGAAATATTAAAAATTTTGCGAATGTTTCATTTGAGGAAATCATTTAAGAAGGGTGGATCGCGACGATACAATGTTGCCATGCTAAACCATGTTAAAAATATTAAGAATTTCAAAATGATCAGAATTTCATAAAATTTGGTAAATGTATTCTTTACAAATCTATAAGACAATATAAATTTTTTTAGATTTTTCTACCACATAGCTCTCGAGTAATTGAACACTAAAGTTCACGTGTATGAGCATAGAGTTTACATATATACAGTTATACATCTCGTGCATAAGAACTTCAATTTAACGCTCAATTATGCGATAACCGTGTGGTAAAAAAATTTGAAAAAAAGTGTATTTATGTACTTGATGCCAAAGAATGTTATCACCAAATTTTATCAAATTCTGGTTATTGTGATTTCGTGATCCACGCTCTTTAAGAAATAAAAATTTTCTTGTCGTTCATTAAAGGCGTTTGAAGAAATTTGAGAATTTTTTCCTATTTCAAATCATGTAGTACACACATACCGAACGGTATTAAAGCGACAGTACCATATTGTAATGGTACTGTCCCGATGTAATTTGATTTTCCTCAAAATAGGAAAAAACATAGAAAAGTCGTTTGAGGGACCGCTAAATATATTTTTTTAAATCTCAAATTATGGGAAAATCTCTTTTTTACATGTACTAACATCCCTCTTCGGTCCACGAAAAAAAAATCGATTTTTTTTAAGCACCCTACTGTATTGAATAATGATCCGATGAAATAATATAGCCGTTCTTTTATTTTTTCAACTATCTAACTTTCTAACGATCTAAAAAATTATCAATGAATAAACATGTCACTTTGTTTCAAAATGATTTTCTGTGATACAAACTCCGCAAAGTTTTTATTTTTATTCAAAGTACGGCACATAATTGTATAGTCTATTATATAGAGTTGTACTTTGGACTACGATATGTGCATGAATAGAAAAATGAAACTCTGTTAGAATATATGGAATTTGGTATGTACGCGTGTATATATAAATGGGGTTCAAAGGTTGAAGATTATCGTAATTTGGTTGAGTGGCTTTAAGAAAATTGTTAATCGTGATAGCTTGATTGGGTGGATAAAGAATCAATGGAAAAATAGAGTCGATGGTCACATGATTTTCATTGCGCTATTTTTTTTATTAATCAATAATTGTACTGTGATTTTACAAATATAGTTGATGCATATTATATATTGATATGGTATATAATAGGTGTGAGCAAAGTCTATCTGTTACTCCCGATAAGATAACTTTTGTATTGAAATCATCCGTCACTGTTATTTTATGATTTTTTCTATTGTATCATCAATAGAAATATAAATAACCGACGAATCAAATTAATTACTTTTATGTCTAATTCGATGCTTGAAATTGAAAAACGTCAAGCCGTTAACACAAATTATGTGCGCAGCATTGTTCTGGATTTTAGGATATCCCATCTCGACAAATTTTAAGGAGGTTCACTACCTACTCGGTGAGTCAAAGATAGATCGCGCGTTTGACTAGCGCAGTGCGTGTGAACGCTTGGCACCTGCGCAACACATACGTGATCACACACAAACATAGAGTCTCGCGTCGTTTACTATCGTGAAGTTAAATGGAGTGAAATATAATGAATAACGGCAAAAATAAAAACTTTTTTTGGAAAGGGAAGCGAGTTAGTGAAAAAGTGTATTATAATAGGTTGCGACTGCAGAAAGTCGGCAAAAATTTGCGGCAAGTTTATGGTTCCGCCAAGGAAGTTGTTCATAACCTCAAGCATAGCGAATGTGCGAAAATCGAAGGTCGTCGGATTATTCATCTCAACACTCTAGGAGAACAGCTTTTTTGCTCTAAATGCAAGAGTATATTATCTATCTTGGATAGTGTACAAGAGCAACGTTTTGGTTTAGCGTCGATTTTCCATGTAAAATGTCGCACATGCGGCATGCTCAACCAAGTGTCGACGGATAAAAAGCATTCAACGACCAATTCGATACAAGCTGAAGATTGTGAATCAAGCACAAGTACGTATGACATTGAAACCTTTGTGACAAAATTCGATCTTGTTAATGGCTGATCTTGTTTACTAAATATTTCTTTTTTATCACAGACAAAAGATTGGACATCGTTGTGGGTCATTGCAATGCAAGTGTCGAAGAGTGCGCTAGACCTAACTGGAGGAAACATTACGACACCAATACGAAAGCCGTGATAGGTAAATTTGATATTAATAATAATATTATATTAATTAATAGTATTATAATCGTTAGAACGAAGTTGCTAGACTGCGTCGTTATCATTTGCAGCCAAAAATTTTTATTTTGCCACGGAGCGAAGAAAACAATTTCAAGATATTTGGAATCCGCAAAGAGAGTTTTGTGAAAAATAGCTCTTCGAAGGGGAACTTTCAAATGCTCAGTGGCAAAATATGAATTTTGAACTCGTGCGAAGAGAGTTTTATGCATTTCAAAGTTCCCCTTCGAAGAACTATTTTGCACAAAATTCCCTTTGTAGATTTTAAATATCTTGAAATTGTTTTCTTCGAATTGTAAATATACCAAGAGGAATTTAATTTCTGCCAAGTTTAAAATTTTCTTTCGGAAGAAAATCAATTCTTATACAATCCGAATAAATCAAATATAAATTTTGCCTCTGAGCAAAGAAAGTTTTATGAATATAAATTGTTCTCCAGAGGGAAAATTTGATTTGTTTCATATATAAATTTTTAATTCCACTCTAAAGCACTCTTATATCGATAGGTTACTGCATACTACAAAATAATTATTCGCAAAATTTTATTTAATTTGTTCCAGGTGTTCTGAACGGAGGAATGGGTAACACCCATTTGAACAAATTGCTGGCTTCGTTAAACATTCCCCCACTTCATTGGAAGGTTTTTAAAAATCACGAGGTGGAAGTAGGAGCAGTCGCAGAATATATGGCGAAGGAAAGTTGCGAAGAAGCTGCACTTCAAGAAAAGAGCTTGACGTTCGAGAATTATGAGAGGGTTAAAGAATTGTTGTAAGTATACGGCATCATTTAAGTTACTCGTCTACTTTAGATGACCAAAGAAAGAAGCAAATTTTTAAGATTTCTCTTCTTTGTAATAACAGTTTTACAGTAATATCTGATAGAGGAGCTGAGAAAAGAAATCTGAAAAATTTACTTTTATTTTAGCCCTCGAAAGTAGACCAGTTCCTTAAAAATGAATTGAAATGATGGAGAATCGTGCATCGATTTGGTTATTCACCAATGTACAATTATTCTATAACGATTGTCGGTTCTATCGAATTTATAAATATGAAAGTGTTTTGTATAAAAATTTATGTACAAATATTTTGACACAATCGAATTCTGAATTTATACAAATTCAACTTGTATTTTTTGTTACATTTTCACTGGCAGCATTTTTGACAGTCATTTAAGATATTTTGTAAAAGAAGAAAGCACATTACATGTATTGATAAGTATGTATATGTATGTTATAATTGTGGGAAAAATAAATGCCTCCATTAATTTGACATAATTCCACTAGTTAATTTTCCTCATCAGGTCCGCAAAATTCATGATTTATTTCTAGACCGTCTCATCTGAAGATTGGTTTTGTTTTCCCTGGCTCGTCTCCGCTCGATGAAGGAAATCTGCAATATGCTCCCGATATGCCGACTCGCATTTGCGTATCATTCGACATGGGATGGACAACTCGAGGTACCGGTCGCAGCTACGACAGCCTGAGTGGCAACGCAGTTCTCATTGGCCTATTCAGCAAAAAAATAATCGCTTACATAGCGGAGAACCGAAAATGTAAGAAGTGCGATGCGGGACATTCCCAACAGGACCATGATTGCAGAAAAAATTGTGCTGGAACAGCCAAAGGGATGGAGCCCAAGGCTGCGGTTGAAATGACCGTGCGAAATCCGATTTTCAAAAAGAATAAAATACAAGTTGGATTGATTGTAGCTGACAATGACAGTACTGCTATTGCAGCAATTCGAAAATCGAGCAATCACGAAGTCGTGAAACAATGTGATAAAAATCACACCAGCAAGGGTGTTGTGAATGAATTGTACAGGCTGAAAGGAAAATACAAGGAACTGACCGTGGACACCATAACATATCTACAGCGCTGTTTTTCATATTGCATATCTCAAAATCAAGGAAATATTCAGGAGATGGCCCGAGCAATACGGAATATCCCGTACCATTGCTTCAATCGACATACCAACTGTGGGAATTGGTGTACTTTTAAAGAACATCCGGAGATTTATCGACACGCGAATATTAATGACGGCTTCCACGATGAGAGTTTGTTTGAATCCCTGCGAAATTTATTTGACATACTCGCAAGCAAAGCAAGTAGTTTCGCTGCTGGTGTTTCCAGCAATGCGAATGAAAGCTTTAATGCGATGCATGTCAGTAAGGCGCCTAAGTCACGCGTGTATGGCATGTCACAATCGGGTGATATGAGGCTGGCATGTGCAGTCCTAAAAAAAAATGTCGGGGAGGAATATGTCGTGAAGCTTACCGAGAAGCTATCGTTGTCTCCTGGGAAATACACTGAACATTATGCAAATAATGAAACCTCCAAGGCAAAAAGAAGGTATCAGTCCGCTATAACTCCGCAATTTAAAAGACGTCGACTGTTTCTCAAAAAACAGAAAACTATGTTACGGCACCAAACCGAATCTTTAGAAGGAGTAACGTATAAAAGGAACATCGATCTTCTCAAACCTCACAATGCTCGATCAGATTCCTCCACGATTGATAAAGAATCTTCTGAGGTTGTAATCTTTTTTGACTTGGAAACGGGAGGTCTTGCTAAAACCGCAGACATTCTTCAGATAGCTGCAACATGCGGTAATTCGTCTTTTTCCGTCTACATACAACCAACACAGAAAATTGATCAACGGGCGAGTGCCATTAACGGATTGCGGATTGTTAACGAGCATCTCGAGTATCGTGGGCAGATAATTCCAACACTACCTTTATCGTCAGGCATGCAAGAATTTTATGCTTTTCTACAAAAGTTCGAAAGAAAATGTGTTTTAACCGCACATAATTGTGAATTTGATTCCTCCAGATTGTTAATTGCTATCGAAAAAACGAACATGACAGATGAATTCGAAACAGTCGTGCATGGGTTTTGCGATACACTAGCAATAACAAGAAGAATGCCTGGATCGAGTGCAAGAGGAAATAAATTATCAGAATTGGCAAAATATTATAACATCCAGTCGAATGATGCCCACAATGCCGCTGCTGACGTTGCCATGCTTGAAGCGGTTATCAAAAAATTGAATGTTTCTGATGAGATATTGATCAAGTCTGCCGTAACGTGGAAAAAAGTTATTGAAAAAAAAGATTTTCTCAGACGATTGCCAAAGGAGATGATGAGACTTGATAAGATAAAAGACTGTACATCGTTGGGCACACGGAAAAAAATGGTTGCAGCTGGAATTACACTCGAGATGATTAAATGCGCCTACGACGAAAATAAAATTTTCGGACTGATCAATCTCTTGGGCGAAGATGAGAACGGGATTTTGCGGGTCACGAAATCGCGCAAAATCGTTCAAAAAATTTACGATTTTCTAAGTCGTACTTAGTCGTACTAGTACGATGTTAGTCATCCCAAACATGTGATATATAAACGTGATATTGATCTGTGTGATCATGTTCTTTTGTTATTTGCTGATTTTTAAAAAGTAATACGAATTGCGAAACATAATGTGATAGAAAAAAGGTAACATTGTTCGTACATCGATATTTTGTTATTTTGAAAAAAAGTAATAGTTTATATATGAAGGTTTGAAATTTAAAGAATAACTAATGAAAGTCATACTTAGTACAATGTAAGTCATGACAGAAAAGATATATAAAAATATATATATAATAAGAGAAAAATATATATGCAATAAAAGAGATATTGTTTTTACATTTATATTTTGTTTCTACCTTTTTATTTTGCTCCTACATTCCTACTTATACGTTTAGTTATAAAAATAATAAAACATTTATAAAAGAGTTATTTTTTTATTCGTTTTCGTTTGAGTGTTTAAACTGCTGTTTTAAAAGGCGCGCCAATACCCGAGATTGCGGCGTTGCCACATGTCAGTTGCAAGAGCTGCCCAAACGAGAAATTCGGTAAATTTTTGCAGTATTTTAACAATTTCTCGCACTGTAGGTACCCAATTTCTCAGAAGTTTTTTAATTCGGTTTTATTAATTATTCATCCCTTACCACACCAAATTTTATTAAAAACTCGCTGTTATTTCTATTTAAATTTCGGCATTGAAACCCCTTTGTAGTGACGAGCGCCATAAGACGCCATGTTAGATGCCTGATATTTACCGAAATTCATTTATTATATAACTCAGCCCACAGTCTTTAAATCATCACGAAAATTGGTATACGCGACTTTTACAACACAAATAATGGGTAGACCAAGTTTCATCGAAAACTCGCTGTTAATTCTTTTAGGTAGTGAACCTCCTTAAAAGCTTCGATCGGTATGAAAGTGGGAACACGGTATTTTAAAAGATGGCACCACCGGATGGGGCCGAACAGTGGCGTTATCTGTTAACTCGATGCGGCACTATATGAAATGAAAAAAGTTGAACCGGGTCGATCGGACCCAAAAATTGATAAAAGAAATTGATTCACAACGCGTACGGTTGATGTTTTTCGATCGTAGGAATAACCTAGAAATCGGTAATAAACAAGTTTGCTTTCAAACCAGTATCAAACATGAATTACACCGAATATGATCGGACGAGTATGTAAATAATTCGGTGTTAATAATGCAAAACTACTGAAATGAAGTAAAGTACTGAATGAACCCTCGGGATCTTTCAACTTTTTTGCTGAAATTTTACGGGATGTATTGAAAAAACGGAATAATAATTTTGGAAACTTATGTATCTCTTCGTCACATTATGAAAATCTTAAGATAACACTAGCAAGTAAAAAAAAAGATGAAAGTCCCTTATCAGCCAAAGGGAAATCCTTTGTTTTAAAATCGAAGTTTCATTCGTTAGGCCTGCTACATACGGTCAATAATATTGCGCAATATAGATGATTGCACGATATTATTGAACGTGTAGATGTAGTATTGAAACATTGCGCAATCATTGAACAGAAGTTTGAGCTATCTTAAATTTATGGCGCACTACACAGCATACAAACTTATTGTGTAATATTATAGACCGTGTGTAGCGGGCCTTATTGGAATGACTGAATGCGATGTTTAATCTAGAGTCACGGTAGCGACTCAAGGCAAGAATGTTTATGTTTAAGGAGGTACGGCTAGCAAGCGAAATTCAACTTTTGGACTTGAATCTTTTATATATTTATATGTATTTCTATATATTTTCATACCTAGATGAATACTTTATGCAGCTGTTCCCAAAATTTAAACAATGTTGACTGTTTTTCGTACGTTGGTACGTAATAAATTTTTAAAGTTGGGTATTTTAAGGTAATAAAGCAAGTCCCCTTATAGAGGCAATCTGCCGAAGTTTAGGTATCACAGTTTTGATGCTCTTGCACCAAACTAAGGTAATTCAAAAATTGAATTCCGGTTGATGTGGTATAACAGATATTGTGAAAATCAAAAAATGCTAATTCACCGTCTCAATTAATTACTATATTACAATCAGTATTGCGAGTAATGCACTACTTTCAGTAATGCATTGTGCGTTTCATTACTTATTATTTTGGTAATAAATAATGGATTAGTTTCTATTAACCATTAATTTGTTTAATTATAAATGAATATATTTTCCATACTAATTAATTTTTTAAATATGTTACGAAAGTTTTTTTTTATTACCCATTACTTATTAAAATTTTTATTGGATTCAATTCAATTGCTCATTAATTTTTTTAATGCGTAATGAACTGATTATTATAAATTATTACTTTTAACATCTTTAATCTCAAAAAATGGAATCAAGAAGAGGATGTAAATACTAATCCTTTTTATTTGTACGATTTGAATGCATTTCGATTAATAATAAATGACAAATTCATCTTGATAAAAAAAAAGTATTGAATCAAAACTCCGAGTCTTTGTCATTGGTCAAAACCGAATACTTTGAAAAATCGAAAATACCAGCAATTCTTGAAAAGTCACAGGGATTATAAACACTAGTTAATAATTTTCTGAAGTTCTTAACACCCTGTTCAAACAATATATTACTCGCTAAATAATGAGGGATATTTCTATAGCTTTAATAAAGTCATCATTTTTAAATTTGGGGATGTTTCATTGTGCTTTTTGCACAATTTTTCAAAAATCATTACAAAGTTCTTAAAAAATCATGAACTTTGCACATGTTTTTGCGAAAAAAATTCAATGCAGTAAGTAATAAATTCCTAAGGCATGAAGCGGACAGCTTCGGAAAAACCGTCTCCAGAAAAAATCGAATAGCAAAGTTGATAGAAAGGAAAAAATCTTAAATAAATTTAAAAACATTTCAGTGAATTATTTAATATGTTCGATACAATTTGAAACTATTTTTTATTCTATTGCGTATCAGTTAATTTTTTCTTAATGAATGATAATTGATCAATATCGATACGAAATGAATAATGAATGAACAAGACAGGTAAAGAGATGATTATTGAAGTAGGCAAATTTATATAGTGATGAATACGATGAAATTGACTTTGAAAATGCGATCGTCAAACCAAGTTTGCGCGTGCGAGTTTTGACCAACCACAGATAACTTATTCATTTTTCAATAAAACTAATTTATTTATTAAAAAAGACTCGAGTATTCAATAAATGGAAAAAAATTGATAGAATACAATGTGATTCAGACAATAGAAATGGATATAAACTCTCTATGTTAAAAAAAATCATAAAAATTTTATTCAATAGAAAAAAAAATTCATGCTCAAATGAGGACAAATTGCGTATTTTAAATTAAAAAGTCAATAATTATACCATCTAATACTATCCATATTAATATATGCCTTAGAAAATTTACTTCATCTTTGATAAGACAAAACACCGACAAGTATAAAATCAAAAATCTTACATTTATTTTTTTAAATTCAATGCATTAGTATTAGCTTACTCAACATTTCGAATTAGTTCCAAGGTTTTGTGTCCTGTCGTAGCCCTTATTTAAAAATGTACAATGATTACTGCAAAGGCAGTTCTAGTAAATGACCTCTTATGATTTCAGCATCTAAACATCGTCTTGTTAAATATTTATTTAATGAAGTTCAAATGAATACTACACTATATATGGGTCATTCCATATCAATTCAACGACGTTGTGACGAGGACCCTCTTCGATTTAAAAAATTTTTGAATATGTTTTTATACAGGTAAAAAGAAGTCTTCAGTTAAATCTTTAGCTCTTTATCTCCACCCATTCCGGAGTTATCGATGTTTACTTAAAAAATGTATATCTATGACTATTATAGTGATAATGTCACTTAATTTCGGTCGAGTTAAATTTTAGTTAAATTTTCGTCTGAAACTAAGTATCAATCGATGGAGAAAAAATTATTGAATCGTTTTATGAGTGCTAAATCCATACTCAACACGCAACAAATTCATTCTGCCACACCGAATACTGATAACACAACTATTGTAAAAAGACTTTCTAGACTACGGAAATAAAAAGGCATAATATTAAAAAGAAAAAAAAATAGAAAATAGAAGAAAAAGTCTGTAATGACAGTGAATCAAATAAGATGTAAAATTTAAGAGAAAATTTATGTATTTTTGAGACTCATTGAAGAAGTTACGTGATCTTACAAGAAAAACAAATCGAAATTACAAAATAAAATTTATTTTTCAATTTTTTTACTATAAATTATTTGAAGCCCATCTCGCAACAAGGCTCAAAAATTTTGTTTTTTAACACAGAATTTTATGAAGTTTTTTGAAAAAAATGAAGTGTTCCATTGAACGAAAAACCAATTTTTTGACTAAAAATAGCCGAAAAACCATTGAAAAAAATTATTATTCTTCTTTGCTTCCTCATAAAGGAAGCTATGTGAGGATGAAAATTTTTTTTTCCAGTTTTCAATATCAATGTGCTCAAAATGTCCAAAAACATCATGTGCGTGTGTGTGCTGTGTGTGCGTGTGTTCTGGCACTGCAAAATTCAAACGCTTATTATAACTCGAAAACGATTTGAGATATCCGGCTACCGGTTTGCATAGATGTTAATCTGAACAAGCTCTTCATTCTCTGATAATTTTGTCAGAATTTGATAAATCTTGAAATTTCCGGAAGTTAGAGCGTCGACACCCTTTTTTTAAAAATTCCCAAATTTAATACTGACCTTCCTATTATGATGATCAATATATAAAAAAAAATTAGTAATAAATCTGGATGGGTATCAGAAGTTAGAACGACTAAAATTTTGAACAGGCATAGATATTCAGAATGCCTGTTTGAAATGATTTTTTTATAACCTTTAGTAATGAATTGTTCATTTGAAGCAAGTTTCGCGAGAATAGATGGAACAACTCCTTATAAATCATCGTGCATTTGTGTTTTGAACTACATGAGTGTCACATAGGGTTTCACTAAGCCTACTGTCCAGGTGACATAAAACATAAATCTCCAATTTTTCAACAGCATTCGTGCTGTGACTTATGATTTTATTTCACTACTTTTTGTGCACTGTGAACTTGAAAAATTTTTACAGAATATTGGAAAATCAAATTCTTCATGTTAGGGCACAATATAGATAATATTCTGTTATTGTTAATTCATTTTTCGTTCGTTCCAAGGAATGCACACTACATGAGTAACATATGTAGGGTTTATTCAATGAGACTATCGTTCAGATGTAATGATTATCACTCATCAGAATGTACTTGCGAAACGACAATTATTGAAAAAATTTTTAATTAAAATTATTCCCTGCCTCGTCGAAAGAGATATCGAAAAAAGGGAATAAACATTTTTAAATCAAATTACAGCTAATTTATTTAAAAATTCAAAAAATTACAACGAATTATAAATTTCAATGTTGAGGTTAAGTCGTTAAATAACGACATGATTTCAACGACTAAGGCACTCGAATATTTTTTTCAGATAACGCGATATTGATCGATTGGAATAATGAAATCCAACATAAGGGGGTCACCGCGTGTGGCAGCCGGATTTTGTGGGGCTTTTCGCGATTTTTTTGCGGCAAGGAGAAAAAATATAGACTTTTGAAATTTGAAGGGTTTATTCAATGGTATTTCAACTCTTTGGTAAAATTTTTCAACTCTGATATCCCTGGTAGTACTCGGTGTAAAACTACTCCACATGTACCCATATGTTTCTTCATAGTCTCCACGATTCTGGGGGATCGGTTTATCTGAGATCAAAAAACCAAGGAGCGTTTTGATTTGTAAAGCAGTGAAAAATTTAAGGGTTTGTCCGTTTTGAAACACTTGATTTAAATTTTTCAAAATGTTGCATAGCTCAATAATCCTTCAGTTTTGATATTTCTGTATGATTTTAGTTCAGGCGATAGCCACTGCTTTACAAATCAAAACGTTCCTTAGTTTTTTGATCGCAGATAAACGGAACCTCCGTAATCGTGGAGACCATGCAGAAACATATGGTTTCCTGTGAAGTAATTTTACACCGAATAAACCCGAAATATCAGAGTTAAAAAATTCTACCATAGAGTTGAATACCATTGAATCAACCCGGTATGCAAAAGAAAATACGAAACCAACTGTAAATAATTTCAACGAAACAATTAAGAGAAGATTTTACGAATCATGAAAAAACTGTATATTAAAAAAAAAATACAAATCTGTAATTATGTTGTAAAGGAAAAAAAAAATTCAAATAGAACTTGAGAAATTCATTCCTACGGGAAGCACCCGGAACTTGAGAAAGTTCTAGTGAATCAAAAAAGTTACCATCTTAGTTATGTGCAGCACTAAAATTTATGACATCAATCGGAGGATAGGTATTTTATTAGTTCAAATGCAATAAAAAATAAGGGTAAATTTGGATAGGAGTTAAGTGTCAAGTTTGAAAAAAAAAAAATATTTTCAAGATGACCAACAAAACGGTATTAAGAGTCTTCGGACGCTGGTTTTCTGTGACATCAAAAACTGCCGCAGTTGCCACTCTTTTTCTGTTAATCCGAAAAAATGTTATATCAGTGTTATTTGTTTCCTGAATTTGGGAGCCTTTTTACTCTAAAGTTTGATTTTGCGGAGGTTTTTTCGACAAATTCGATCTCAAAAAATTATTTATTTACACGCTATTTTTCAAATTTTTAGTATATTCATTCGATAATTATTACTGACAATAAACTCCCAAAATTTCATTTAAATCACTTATAACTTTTTGAGCTACAACACAAATAGTTTTTGAAAAAGTAGTTTCCAGATAAACGCGTTTAAAATTTCAACAAGTGAGCACTATTATTTGTAGTAACTTACCAATTAATCAGCAGTAAATGCCCGAATATTCAATACTTTGAGTTTTCCTTTGATCAGTATATTCTTGGGGTATACCATACTTTCGAAATATGTAAAAAAAATGAATATTTTGAAAATTATAAAGGGATTTTTCGCATTAAAAGAAAAGAAAAAGAAAGTATTCTTTCTTTCAAGCTATCGATCTATGAGAATTTTTTCAGAACTTTTTCGAAATTTTTTAAAAATTGAAACAAAAAATCAAAAAAAGTTGTTTTTTCGTGACGACGATTTGAAATCGTTGCGACGTCACAAAACTGGCACATTTTCATATAGAACGGTAGGCTCTCGCTACGTTGGCTTTTAAGATGATGGATCAGTTGGTAATCACAACCGTGAGTGTGAGAGAGATAGCTGCAAATTTTGAAAAGAAAATTTTTCCACATCGTTCGTCTGATCGAAAAAATAAAAATGTCATCGGATTTTTGCGATCGTGCTGCGTACGATGACATTTTTATTATTTTAATCGGACGAACGATGTCAAAGAGTTTCAATTTCAAAAATTCGAGGTGTGATTACCGACTGATCCATCATCTTAAGGAGTTTCGGTACAGTAAACCAAAATGCTTGGGTTATTTTGAAATTTTTTCCATATTTTCGTCGATAATGTGAAGGCTCACCTGCAAAAATTGAGATTGATTCACAACACAGTTTTTGAGAAATACATTTTTTTTATGAAGCATTTTAACACGGGATTAGATGGCACAAACCACATTTTTTTTTGTCATAATTTGAAAAATGCTTACACATTAAAAAGAAAAACACCAACTTCCACGTTGTATTAAACTGATAATTGTGTCAAATTTTCAAGAAGTTTCTCTGCATAGTTTGTTAGATTTTCGTAAAAACAAATTACTGAACTGCTCATTTTCCATCGACTCGCCACGGTCGAAGAAAGTAACGGCAACGTTGCATTATGTCAGGATCGGCACGAAATTTCAAACAGTCAAGTGGAGTGGATGGATGAGGTTATGTGTATCGTATGAAACCGAGCAATATTCATATTTTGTCCAACCTCTGTCTGTTTCACTCTTTTATCATGAACAGCTTCGGTCACCCATTTGCCTTTCCACCGTTTTCTTGGCACCATTACGATAATAATAAAAAAACAATTCAACACTACTGACAAAATGATCGTGAGGTTGAAACTTCGAGACCGAGGTTAGATTGTCCACACAGCTGTTCGAGAGGACCTGTCGACAGAGCAGGCCGGCCACTACACGCGAAACGAAACACGACGGAGCAATGCCGTGGTTGTCACGTTCGCGTCACATTTTTCGATAATTTTTAGAAATAACATAAAAAAATCCATAATATGTAAAGTAAACTATAACATTCATCATTACAGAAAATATGGAAGGACATATAATTACACACATATTATTCGTAATAAAGCCTACTCTTAATAATGAAAAGTGAGAGTGTAGAAGTTGGCGCCCTGCTAGAATACAATGGATTTGCCACCCTGATCCCCCCCCCCCCCCCAAAGATAAGCTGTACCGAAACTTCTTAATACTTGACGTCGAGGCCCCTACCGTGTCTCTTCGCATGAATAGATAAAGTGAATAAATCCAAAGTATTTTCTATCTTCATTGATTCATATTGTTAAAAATTTGTGTATTTATGTTAAACTGATAACTTACAGGTGCGAGGAGTCGTTGTAATAATGGATTTCGAAGGTTTGTCAATGAAACAAGTGATGGGTTTGACGCCATCTTTCAGCATGCGGCTTTTATCCTTCATTCAAGATGCGATGCCACTTAGATTGAAGGAAGTGCATTTTGTGAAACAACCTTTTCTTTTCGACATTGTTTGGCGCATGTTCAAACCTTTCATTCGCGAAAAATTGCGGAAACGCATGTTCTTCCATGGTGCGAAAATGAACTCGCTTCACACTCACTTGCTACCGAGCCACTTGCCGAAAAATTATGGTGGCGAGCTGCCCGAAATAAATTACACGGCGGCTGATTGGTACCCAACGATCGATAAATGCGAGGATAACATCAAACGTTAGTGAATCAACTTTTTCTAAACATAATTTATATTAACCGAAAAACTTATATATGAGGGTGATGCAAAAAAATCGATATTTTTTTTCTCAGAGCTCCAACGAAAATCGTCAGTACATCAAAAAAAGTAATCTTCTCAAAATTTCAGGTTAAAAAAAAATCGATAGTGTTCAAGCCACTTTTCGATATTTTCCTGTTTTTTCTCTAAAATTGAAAAAATAATTTATTTTATTTTTTTCTGTATATTTAGATACAAATTATGAGACAAATAATTATTCTTGTCGTCCTTCCAAAGAAAAAGGTAAATGTACTTTGCAAAAACATAGTTTTTCAAAACTACATCTTATAATAATGATTTTTGTATTTTCTTAATCGATTGATTTCAATTTTCCTCTATTTTTCATAGATATAAGTATTTTTATGCACGAAAACTTGCTAGGGCATCGTACAAATATGACAACGTATCAAATAAAACTGTGTTTTGCCGAATTCAAATTGTTTATTTCAAAGTTTGATATTTCAATGCAGAAAACGTTAAAATTTGGGAAGTTTTCTCGTGTGTTATAAAAATTAGTAAAATATTTTGACCGAATTCTGTTAGAAAAAAATAGAGACTAATGGATGCAAAATCGCAAATATTTTTCATCAAACTTCCAAAATCGGTTTGGTAATTTCCGCGAATTAAAAAAAAATTAAATTAACAAGATCGAAATAGGCCTATTGTACAAAGTTGCCTTCCTAATGCCTTCCAAATAGTTTTTGAAGTAAAACTTCTATAGGCGCGCTGGGCTTGGGGGGTAAACTGGTGAAAATCTTGTTACGGAAGTGTGTAACGGAAGTGCTACGAAAAGTGTGAATGCGCATGCGCATGAACATTTTCGTTCTCTCTCATGCTCATTGCCATGGGTTCGTGTGATTGGACGAGGCGAACGATAATTGACAAAGAGATATATGTTAGTAGAGATAGAAATACCTAATACACAGTGTAGGCCTATCGTCCCCACCCTTTTATTTAGTCTTGAGCCCTGACTTGGAAGTATTGCAGGAGAACGAGAGACAAAGAGTGATGCGCACGCACATTTTTTTTCTCTTTTTCTGTCATTTACGCAGTGTTAGTGCGTTAGCCTGCTTTACACGAACAACAACAAAAATAAGCCCCAACAAAAATAAACCCAAACAAAAATAAACCCCAACAAAAATAAACTCCAACAAAAATAAACCCCAACAAAAATAAACCACAACAAAAAAAAGCCCCAACAAAAATAAGCTCCAACAAAAATAAACCCCAACAAAAATAAACCCCAACAAAAATAAACCCCAACAAAAATAAACCCCAACAAAAATAAACCCCAACAAAAATAAACCCCAACAAAAATAAACCCAAACAAAAATAAACTTTCAACTTGATTGTTTTATAATTGATTTTTTAAGAATCTCAAAATAAAATAGCACTGTTCTTTTGTAAAAAAAAGTCTGAACTTTACGAAAAAATTTTCTAAAATATTTAAAAAATGGTACATTAGGAGCAATTTTACAGTTATAATTGCTTTTTCAGGATTTATATGACCCCTGAGAATATTTAAAATATTTTAATCAAAAAGTTGAGGTTTTTTCACATAAAAATGTTTAGTGTTCCGAAAAATAATTCACGGGTTCGATATTT